>NC_050457.1:4485496-4785496 GCF_903995425.1 Onychomys torridus | reverse complement strand
TAATTACACTGACTAGATATTTGTCAAAATGCAGCAAATTCCTCTTAAGTCCACTTAAGTGTTTTTTTAAAACCTATATAAACTCTACTTTGAGAAACTATATACTAGTAGAAAATAATAGATTTTTATTTCCTTTTATTATAGAAAATATTATAAAATATTTAAGATGAAATTATGTTTCTGATACTTTCTTTCTCTTCAGTTTTTTGAGAAGTCTTGCTCTGTAGCCTAAGATGGTCTCAAGCTGATTTCAATGCCGCATGCTCTCTCAGCCTCCTGAATGCCATGGAAGTACACTTTTGGTTCAACAGAGAACTTGTTCATTTAGACAATTAAACTGAATCAGGAGTATTTGGTAAAATTTGTATAAATGAGTTAAACTAGAGAATAGATTTTATGAAATTTTCAAAAATATCACTCATGGAAAATGGAAGAACTGTTAGAAAAAGCTTAAAATAAAGTAAATATAGTACATGTATTTTTAGCAATCGATCAGAAGAAAATAGTATCATTAAAGGATAATTTAGAATCTCTTGGAACCACAAGTTTTCAGATGCAGGTAGTTTAGAAATCCTAAGTAGAGCAAATATAATGAAACCAAAAAACCCTTTAATCATATAATATTAAAACTTCATCGTTTAACTTTATATAATAGTAGAAATTCTTAAAATGAAAAAAATAGAAACTTATGTGCTATGTACTATCTAAGTATTATGACATCGAAACTTTGTGTGGAAATAAATAGCAATGTAGAATTTTGAAATATGCTTTTACTATTAAATATGAGATACATTTTAAAAACAATCCCTAATGTTCATAAATAGTCATAATTACAGAAATATTTAATGTTATAATCCATGGAGAAGAAAACAATCCCATGAAGTATCTCTGTATCAAAAGAGAAGGGGAGCAAAGATTAGTTAACATAACATGTGGAAAGAATTTCATGCATCTAACTGTCATAATCAAGCTAATATTGAAAGCACGTAAATCTGGTTATGGTGCACATGTCTTATTTTAGTGCTTGGAAGCTTGAGGCAAAAAGATCATGAATGGGAAGTTTGCCTCAGCTGAGATGTGAGAGAGAAAGATAAAAGAAAGAGACAGGGTTGAGGAGGTGGAAAGAGAGAAGAGAGAGAAAGAGAATGAAAAATCATTCACAGAAAGAAACATTTTAGAGTACATGCTCAACTTCTACCTGATGTAAAACTTACCAGAAATTGGGAGACTTGTAAATTACATAAACTTCTAATATTTCTGTATTCTGGAAAGTCCTAGATCAAGACTCTGATAGATTATAGATCTGATTTATAAACAATACTTTCTCGCTGTATACTCAGATAGTAGTAGTAAATAGCTTACCCTTTAGAATTTATTTTCTTCACAGGCTGATCCAAATCCCAACCTTTGGACCAAAAGCCTTCTCTTTCCCAAAGCCCTGCTTCTTTTTATTTCTCCCTGGGGCTTAGATTTTTATCAAATGAAGTAGAAGCACACACAGATTACAGATTCAGTTCCTTGGAAAGAATGCATTTATTTGGCAGAAATTAATGGACAACAGTCAAGTGTAGAATAATAACAAAAATTAAAACATTTTAAGAATCACAGATTGCTAGATGAAGGGATGTAGATCAATTAGTTTAACTTCTATACTTCATTAAGCATTTTGATTTAGTTGTTGTTGTTCTCTTAAGATGAGATCTCATGTAGCCAAGACTGACTTTCAACTCACTATTTAATTGGAGATAATTTTAACACCTGATCCTCCTGCCTCTACCTCTCAAATGTTGAGATTACAAGTATAAGCTAGCACATTTGGCATATTCTTACATTTTAATGATTACCACTAAAAGAACAAGAAAATGATTAACTTCCAAATAATGTAGGCAAGCAATAATACTCCCCCAAGAACCACAGACTATCTAACAACCCAAGTATCAGCATGAGAAACTCCTTTTCCATTTGTTGGCAGGGGAGTTCAAGAGAGATTCCATGAACAGTATAACCCATTGCTATTGCTCTTTGTTGCCTTCCAGAAGATAAAAGTATGTTTCTATTGTTGAGGACACCATGCACTTTGTTATAAAACTTGGCAGATTTGAGATGGAACTGACCTGAAATTCTCTTACCTGACATCTAGCCTTTTCAGTATTGGAAGGTGTTTTGCAAGCTGTAAATGGAGTAAAGCAATCAATAGTCCTACTCAGCTGTGATGCTTATGAATCACAATGACCAATCTAGATGGTAGAAATTTCACAGGGCTCCACCACAAAGTGAAGAGCTTAGACAATTAACAGATGCCAAAAGAGGAAGAATTCATCGTTTCTTGGGATGAGCCTTGTAATTGCTTATACCATACTGAACTGCCAACCCCAGAAACATACACATGCTCATGACATTTCAAATTGTTGATTTTTTTTTTTTGTGTGTGTATATGCATCAGCATTGGTTAGAGAAGAAAAAGCCTTGGAGAGTTAAGAGGCAGATGTTGAACATAGAAGGGGTAATAGGAATGAGAGGGGAGGAAGAAATGATGTAATTATAGTTTGAATGAATGTAAAGGGTGGATAAGCTGCCAACTAACCAAATAAACAAACAAAACTATGGCAAATCTATGGTATTTTGTTATTTTTAAACACAGTGACTTAAAATAATCTGATTGGAATCACAATCAGAGCAATACAGATTTAAAATTATAGACTAGATTGATGAACTGGAAAACAAACCAACAAAAAAGAAGGTAACAATAAATATTTTTAAACAACCTGAAAATAAAGAAGAAAAGGTACACAGATAAATATTAAAGAAAATGATTGCAGTAATATTAGAACTGGGGAAAACATGTTTGTGGCTTGAAAACATTATTAAGTTCTTAGTTAATAAATAACTAATCAATAGCTAAGTAATTCATGCCTAAAAACACAGCTCATTGAGGAATAGTAAACTATCAGTGCCTGATACTATTATATATATACAATACTGTATATTGAGAGGAAAAGCTAAAATACTTAATAAAAGTGACAAATTTGCCATCAAAGCTTAGAACTATTTTTATTAGTGTCAATAGATCAAAACTCAGTATTAGCATAGGATACAAATTCTTGAAAACTGCAAATTCAAGATATTTAATATTGTCCAATTATTCCCAAAGTTTAATTATAAACTATTACATAAAATGAGAATCAACAAAAATCAATTGATTTGTACTATACAGACAGCTTCTGTGATCATAAGTGGTTAATATTTAACTTAAATATAAAAATCTAAGGATTCATACAGTTTAAAATAGTCTCTAAATTAATACTGGAAAAACTGAATTCTAACTAAAGATAAAAGCAATTAAATGTATAAACAGTACACGTAAAGCTTTCAGAATAAAAGCTAAAGAATGTTCTCAGAGAAATATGTGTCTTTTAGTAATTACATAATGGAAGAAAGTACATAGAAATTTTTATTAATAAATTTAGAAACATGTGGACAGCAATATGTCTCAGCAGGCTAAGGTATTTGCAGCCAATCTTATCTATCTGTGTTCAATCTTGAAAACCCACATGAGAGAACCATCTCCTTAGTGCCCACACACAGAAAACAAACAAACAAAGAGATGAAAAAATATTTAAAACACCAAAATACTAGTAATTCTGACGTCTTAGAACTCTTTTTAATGGAAACTTAATATAATATATTCTGATCACACTTACCCCTGCCCCACCCTCTCCCAGATCCGTCCTAACTCATCCTATTCCACACCTTTCTTCTCTCTTTAGAAAACGAGCAGACAAATAAAAAAGCAAACAGACCACTATTTAAAAATAAAACACAACGAGAAAACACAAGAAACACATACACTGAGATACACAGGAATCTTCTTTTTTTATGTGGCCATTTTAATCTTTTTATGACACTAAAGTGCATTGTGATCAGCATGATCCAAACTCTCATCAATTGTTTTGCTCACTATTATAAATGCAAACATGCTAATGGTCATTTTCATCCCATGTAATCCCACATTTCATGTTTGAAAGGCCAGTTTATCTATCTTGATTTAACTGGTCTATCAGTTCCTGAGTTCACATTTTAAATAACAACAGTGTTGATTCTTACACAACTACCTTACCCACCTAGTTCTTCAAAAGTGTCTTTTATAACCTTGATGCTTATATTTTATATAAATTTATATCAATTTCATTGTTAGTTTTTATTTAAGATTTTATGAATTATAGATTAATCTATGGATACTTTATCAAGGTTTTAATGTGGAGTTTTCATCACCTGTAAAAATTGTTTGCAATTTTGTTAGTAACTTCCATTTGTTATAGTTTTTAAATGATTGGTTTACACTGACGCAGTCTATTGTGCATAAATTTTAGCTTGAAGAAACACTGAGACTCTTTGGTCAATTCATATAATTTGCTTCTTTCATATATCATTTTCAAATGCAAGGAATCTTTTTTTTTAAATTTTGGACTATTAAATTTTGACTCAGTCTTGAACATAAAGTATGCCCTTGAGCTTCATTTACCTTTTTAAGAACATTCACCAAGATGACACTTGGAGTTACATTTCCAATTTGAAAGAATACTCACATATAGCTAGGTTGCTAAGAGTTTTACTAGAAAAGAATGCTGAGTTTCACTACTGAATGTCTTTCTTCATAATTTTTCATCTTTTGAAAATATATAGAAGCACAATAGTAGTTTTTAAGTATGAAAAAATAGCATTTCCTATTGTGAAATTAGTTTGAACTTTGCCATAAATTAATTAGCTCTTCATTAACTAATATTTCAGTGGTCGATATTTATATTTTGAGAAATGCTATCTCTCCAGATGAGTCAAGCTTTATCTTCTTAGTCCTGTGGCCATACTGAGAAATGAAGAGCTCTCAAAGGAAAATTCTGAAAGGTAAATCTTATACAGTGAAGAAAATAGCAGTGAATTAGTGTAGACTACAGTGGCCTTTACTTTCCTCTATAAGTGTCTTATGTTGCTTCTTAAATGCACAATTATGACGTTCTCTGGTCTGCTCCAACTACAATGTAATAGAATAGTTTAAAAGCCAAGGGTGAGAAATTGAAAATAGAGAAGAAATGCCACTTTTCTGTGGAGCTGAGTAAGAAGACAATGAGCTAATAACTACCACCTACTGGAAAATCCACTGCCTTCTGATTTTTTTATTAGATAAATACTGACAGAAGGCAATGGCACAGTAATGAAGTAGCAAAGAGAAGCAAAATTCCTGCCAACAGTTCTCCTTTTGACCAGGACAATGTGGGTGCAAGAAATGTTTTCATGGAAGTAGCAGAATTGTTCATTTTATTTTATCTTATTTTATTTATTTTCATTTACTTTCTTTTATTAATTTTATTTATATATATACACATAGATGGGGCACTTATGCTGGGCCATTAGGTCATAAGGTTGGCTTGAATTGACTTGTGTTAACAATTATATATGAGGAAATGTACATAATAGTAGTTTTGAGAACTTTCTCCGAAAGTTGGGAGGGGAGAACATTTTAGCCTTCATACTTCCCCTAGCTGCTTTACATCCTAAGAAAATATTAAAGAAAAGCCCACAAATCTGCATGTGTACATCTAGATGTGAGACTCAATGACTCTACCTCAGAGATAAGTCTTTCTCCTGTTTGGGACCAGAACTTGGTGGTAACCTATTTTCACTGCAAGGACGATATTTTCTGTGGAGGAGTGTAGCTGTGAAGTCAATTTTGAAAGCCTGTTCTAATAACTAAGTCTCTGCTCCATGGGAGGCTATTGCAGTGTGATACATTGCACTTGCTCTTTTCAACATATCTACTGTTTTTGTTATGGAAAGTTACAAAATCCTCTTTTTAGTACTTTTTATTGGAAACACGTTTTTTGTTTTTTGTTTTTTTTTTCATACAATGTATCCTAAGTTTTGGCTACTCTTCCTCCAACTCCTCCTGGATGCTTCCCCTTCCCCACTTACCACAATTGATTAATTTAATTTAATTGACATCAATTAAAGCTGTTATCTATAGTCACCTCATTGCCGGGTAATACAAAATACTTTTCACTCCTATGTAACAGTAACTTAGTATCCATTGATTAATCTTTCTGCTATAATTTAGTATCTATTGATTAATTGATTAATGTTTCTGTTTCCTACTCCTCCTCACTCTACCCCATATTAATTTCATGGAGTGAATACCTGGGACACAGCCAACATTCACTGCTGAGCATTGAATGGATAAATTAATAAGCAAAAGTCTTTCAGATACACATGTTTAATAAATAAGGACATTGTCTACAATGATGTGAGTTTAAGTGTAAATAATTTTTGAAGCTCTAGACTTATGTCAAATATTTTTCATAATTCTCTATATATGATATTTTTAATAAGTTGGCTAATATCAATAATTTTTACCCTCCTAAAATACTATATGGTTTATCATGGAGTTGTGGGATACTAAATTTGTATTTTATGACAGAACATTTTTCTAGTTAATTTATTTTCTCTGTATTTAATTTTTCTCCCTATTATTTGAAAATCCCAAAAATTTAAGAGAGGAAATAAATTCATTATAAGTTTTAAATTCGAATGTTTATATATTAAGTAATATAGATAATTATAAGGAAAGTAGAAAGCATTAATTACTAATATATGCACAATAAAGAATTCTAATAAAAACTTATCAAAGTATTTAGCAATGGAATGACAGATGGAGCTCTATCAACACATATAAGAAACATTCTGAGATCTTTGCTTTGGTACCTCCACTAGCAATGAAGGTGAGGCCTTATGATTAAATGTATCAGAACCCCTGGATTCACTTCTAAATACCCCATTTCACTGGTGCTGCAATATAACCTTCTTTGGACTTTTAAAATTTTAATTCACAAATATATAAATCATTCAAGGTTAATATTCAATAAAAACCCTGGTGTAGAGCAGCAGTTCTCAACCTGTGGCTTATGACTTCATTGGGTGTCAAACAACCCCTTCCCAGTGGCTGTCATATACCAGATATATTGGATATTAGATATTTACAATACAATTCATAATAGTAGCAAAGTTATAGTTATGATGTAGCAACAAAATAACTTTATGGTTGGTGTCACCACACAAGAAACTGTATTAAAGGAATGCAGCATTAGGAAGGTTGAGAGCCACTGATGCAGAGGACCAAGTTTATAGAAACTCCAAAATTATGTAAAACACATTCTCTTCCCAGATCATGCAGATTCAAATACTTCAGAGTAAAAAGAGAAGTGTTTTGAGATTATCCACTAAAAAGGAAATTGTAAATTCACTAATTCTTTAATTTTAATTTTTCAAATGAGAACAAATGGCCACTGTGTAACATTACTGCCCTCAGAAAAGCTCTTTGAAATGCTTTACCTGAAATGAAAAAAAAATGTTAAAGAAATGTGTAAAATATCTTGTTAGGTGTTTTCAGATATAAAAATAAATCTGTAAAATGGAGCAAATTTTCCAATTTTAGATTAGAAACATGGCCCATGCCCATTCTTTTTGCAAACTGATAGTTGTTTTCATTTAAAAGCAGACATCTGTAACCACTTCACAGATTATGGGAATTTTGATCCGAACATAGCATATGGTAGCAAGTGATGAATCTGAGAAGATACAGCTAAGTTTAGATATAACAAAACTTGCTAGGTTTCATTTAAAAGTAAATGTAAAAATATTCTCTCATCATTCATTATAATGTTTAGAACTTGGTGTTCTCAAGATTAACTGGTCTCTTAATGCAAAAGAACAAAGAAAGAATGAACTTTGAACTTCCATTTGATCAGTTTTTTCCAATAACATCCTTATTTTTGTTAATTTTGATATATATATATTTCATAGTTAGATTAAAATCTAAAAAACACATATGTGAACATATTATACACATACTCCAAAAACAGAAAGTATTAATTCCACTGGGCAAGTTTAAGACTACTACCACAATTTTTTGAGCCAAATTTAAAGCAAGCTTTATTAAATACTGGCTGGGTCCACACCTGAAATTCCTGGAATATGGCACTGAATTACATTAGTCAGGGGCTTATAAAGCAAACCTCACAAAGCTACCTACTTCCTGGCTTTGTCCAATCAGGGCAATCAAACATTCTTACATACTTCCTGCCTATGCATCTCCCACTATGTGTGATCAAGCGCATCCTGTGTATTTGGGGCAGCCAGTCTTATTTATAGAGGAAGCAAAAGCGAATTACTTGTTTGGCTTGTTGTGCTGCTTGAACAGCCCTTAGTACTTAAAGAAGTGATCAGCTATTCATTCCCTCAAGCTAATAGGACAGAAGCCCATGTGCTCTCCATATGATCTCTATTTGAGACTCCACAGCATCAAATCTTTGACTCTCCTCTGTAAGACCTGGGAAAATTTGCTTTTAAGGTTCCTTCTTACTGTTGAAAAATCAACTTTCATGTCACCATAGGCCATTGTATATAACCAAAGTCACCAATTGATGCTTATTAGTGGCTCAGTATTGCCCAAAGTTTCTAGAGACTTGGCTTTGCAGATAGATTTTCCTTCCTCAGCTGATAAAGGTGTATTTGAATTTGACTTTCTGTTTTGCCATCACATTGAGATAATTCTGCTTTAACAGAACTCAGGTAATTAAGTTGCATGTCCTTACAATACCACTATTTAAAGGACAACCTGCTAGAATGCTTAATAATATTTATAAAAGTTCTTTTGCCATGTGTGGTAGTTTGAATGGGCATCGTCCCCATATGCTTTTATATTTGAATGCTTGTTCACAGTTAGTAGAACTATCTGGAAGGCCTTAGTAGATGGGGTCTTGGAACAGCTATGGTCTACTTGGAGGAAGCATGTTATGGAAGTGAGAATATGCTTTCCTCTCAGAACCTCATGGAACTTCTTCCAAAACTGACTACATACTCTGAAAAAAAAAAGTCTCAATAGATACAAGAAAGTCATAATACCTGCATCCCATCTGACTACCATGCATTAATGCTCAATATCAACAACAGAAAACTTAAAAAATCATAGTAACTGAATAACTCACTACTGAATAAAAAAATAGGTAGATACAGAAATAAAGAAATTGCAGACTTTCTAGAATTGAATGAAAATGAACTCATAACATAGCCAAACTCATGAGATATCATGAAGACTGTCCTGACTCAAGTGCATAGCACTAGCTGTCTACATAAAATTTTTAAAAATGAATATTCTCTGTTTTCCTTCTGTTTCTTTCTTTTCTCCAATTCTGATGTATTAGTTTTTATTTATCTTATTACATTTTATTTTATTATAAAAATACCACAATCATACCCAAAATGTCTTTTTTGTCTTGAAAAGAACCAATGTATTTTCAGAGGAACTTAATATTGATGCCTTATTCTCCACATTTTTCTCATAAAGAGAATAGCCATTTAGTTGCAATTCTCTTGAATATTTGTTGTTCTTATTTATCAGAAATTATGGAAATACAGAAATTAGGTATTTTAAAAGTTATATCTGATATTTAAGCTTGAGTTATTGCTGAAAACTAGTTGCTGTTGTGGTGAGCTTATATTTCAGTCTGAGATGCAAGAATCAAAAAGCTACTATTACATGGTTATTTTCAAATATTCAGATTTGTTCTTAAGTATCTACAAATCAGTGTCAACTTCTACATCTCCTTCTCTCATTAAATAAAATATGTGATCTAAATGGCAGAAATGTGTACTTACATGTTTATGCATATATTGTAGCCCTGGACAAAGGAAATGGAATTTAGTATTTTTGCACTTTTTTGATTTTAGAGTAAACACTTCCGTAGTTTGTCAGTTAGAGCTAACAACCTTCATGTGAAAGCACAGAAAGTTCCAGTCTCAGGTTTTGGAGAGACATGCATGTTTTACATGTTGGAAGTAGAGGAACCTGAATTTTATGGCTTTCCTTAAATTTCTTTTCTGTATTATTTATTTCAATCCACCACTTTATTTTAAAATCTCTACCTCAGAAGTCATCATTTCAACTTGTATCTTTTAGAATATTTCCTTAGCCTAACATGTTAGTTTGACAATACAACTGGGAAGATATTTCACATACCCCGCCACTGGGAATTCTGTGAACATCTCTTTCCTGTTGTTACTAAAGAGCAAGGAACTGTGTGATGAATAGAGAATGGACAGGAAAAATTCCTGGTTTTCCATGCAGTTATTCAAGAGATTTGTTATGGGAATTCCAACTGACTCTGTGCACATGGTGCGTGGGGTTTCCCTCTTCTAAAATGACTTTGAAATGTAGAAAAGTTTAAGTTTCTTAACTATCTCTAGAAAAATTAAATTTACAAAAAAATTAATTTTGCCTCTTAGTGTTTTACAAATGAGTATAGAAGAGAGCAGACAAGTAGTGCCTTAACCTAAATGTCAGATAATATTTGTATATTTTTTGGAACTATGATATTTGATCAACTCCAAAACAGAAGAAATTAACTGAAAGCAGGTATCTAAGCTGACTCTAAGTCCAGCTATAGGGTATGCCACCAGTCTAATGAAACACTAAGGTTCAAAACAGGAATGGCCAGATGAGTACAAATTTTACTTAAGATTTTATCATTGTTTCTACTTAGTTCAGTTCCACTTGGGTCTCTTTCATGTCACAGAACAGAAAATGGGACCATTACTGTAATTCCTTTTTTCTGTTATTGAAAATTGCAATACAAAATAGATAATGCAAGCCTAGTGCCCATGAGCAGCAACACACCTCTGACATCTCTCCATGACAGCTTATTTTACTATCACTTAAGGAACTCATTACCCTTTTATGAGGCATGCATGCTGTTTTACAAATATAGCACTCTAGGAACATGGAGGAACGTCATTATTCTTGCCAGTGGCATTTTTTTAAAACAAGGAAAATCTAGCTTGAAAACGATGTCCTCGGTGTTCTGGGTCTTCTGTACCAAGTGTAGGATACCAATGCTTTTGCTGAATGTTTACTTTTTTTATAGCTAGTTCTCCATCTGCAAATTATTAACATGTAAGACAGTTTGTATAATTTTGATTTAATCAGTGACCTAAGAACATTTAGATCAATTTCATCGTATATGGGAGAGTACCAACTCTCTTCTATACAGGGGCCAATGCAAGTTCAACATTAGCATGAGTTTAACATCAAAACTTTTGTTTTAAATATCAGAGCTGGTTATTTTAAATGCAAAAATGTCCAAGTAATAGAGATCATAGCTACATTACATCACAGCTTATAGAGAATACTTGGTGAATCAGTACTCAGTGTTAGTGATTAGTAAAAACCAAATCATGATGGTATTAGACTGACTTGAGTTATATATAGAGAAAACATTCAAGTTTATTTTTATACTATTGAAGCCATTGGTTACTTTATTATATTGTTTTCATTGATGATTGGGGTACAAAAAATCCTAAAGGAAATGTTCAGTTCTGGAGGTGAATATTATTTCACTTAGTGTCAGAGAGCAAACAGAATTGCAAGCAGGAATAAACTATGGCACACTGTACTCCATTCTCTAAGTTAGAGGATTCTGATTTAATGTCTTCTTCTAAACCTACCTATCTTTCAGAAAAAAGGATATTTGAATCATACTTGATGAGGTGTTATGACAGGAAGATTATCTGCAAAGTTAAAAATCAATGAAAGACTTTTATAAAATGTAATTTAGCATATATCATGAAGAATAAAATAGCTTTTTAGAATTTAGAACATGTTCTGAAAAGGAGAATGAATAGCTAAGTACATATTAATTCATTTTGTTTTATGAAATCCATATAGGTTTGAATCTTCTGGGCATTCTAGGAACAGAAAAAATTGTTCATATCCAAAACTGCTTCAAAATGTGAATTCATTTCAATTCTTAACACTAATGAGTCATCTCTTTTTTTCAGTACTTATGTTACTATAGCCTTCCTAAAAATAAGACTAAGATTTTTGTATGCATCATGATGGACAAGGATCTAAGAGATAACTGTTTAACTTCAGTTTTCTATGTTTATCTGCAAATTAATGGAACCAGGATAGGTACCAAGGAAGCATAGACAAGAGAACATTGCAAGAATATGAAAATTTCATGACTTTCTGATTTATATATTCAGGTAATTAATGTACTATTTTGTATATATTACGACAATTTCAAATGGTATTTGTGTTTTAATTATACACTGGGATTTAATTAGAAATATATTAATGAAGATTTAGATTCTTTTTATTAAAACTTATTTTTATTTTATTTATATGTATATATGTGTGTCTCTAAGATTATATGCCACGTATATGATATATGTGAGTACCTGAGGAGGCCAGACTGGGCTTGGTCCCCAAGGGCTAGATTTAAGTTTGGGTCTCCAGCACTATGCATCTGTAGAATTTGAGCATGGCGCTATTTGTCCTCAGAAACTCAAGATCTGTAGGGCACAGATGGGCAGATGGCGGCCGGCCGGCCAATACAACCAAAGCATGAGCTCCACATTCACTGAGAGATGCTATCTCAAAACAATTAGCAGAGTGCTAGTAATATAGATAGACATCCTTATACCCACCTCTGACTGACAAAGTCCACAATGGACGAGTATACCTCTGCACATGTATAAATTACATACTCATACAAGAAGAAATGTAAAATGTCAAGACTAATTAGGTCTGAAAATTAATTTTTGTTTTAAGTAATGTATAATGAAAAAATTAAAAATAACTTTCAAATCTAATTGATCAAATTATTGACACAGCCTAGTACTGCATTCCCCTTTCCAGAAGAAATACAGGTTGATGGTACTTGATTTTTCCTGTTTCTAGGTTAAATCAGTTAACAAATTTCAGACTAAGTTTCAAAATCTATGTTACACTATCTTGGCAAAAGTGGGAACATAGATTGAGTCAAACATGACATATCGTTTTAAACATGTTACTTCTATTTCTGGGGGGTAGGGGATTTTAAGTGACCTTTGCATTTGCTTCACATTGTTTTCAATGTCTACCATCAGTTTCATAATATTATAACTCTATTTCTTACAAATATACAATAATTTGAATATTCAAAATAATGTGTTTTAAGGTTTGGTTAAATAACATGAATTCCCTTTTCCTTACCATATAAAGAAATATAATTTGAAAAGAACTAGGAGGTTAACAGAAGAATGTCTTATCTGCATGGGTGACATTTTCCAAATTATGTATTCAGAATGATAAAATATAAAAAATAAATTCTAAACAAATAGAATTGGAATATATTTTTGGAAATAAGCTAAATCTGTTTCTTTATCCCAGGACTTTTTCTGAAGTCTCTGATGAGGTATGTTGCAAGGCCATGAGGAGATGGATTCGTTCTTACCCTTTATATTATACAATAATACTCAATAAACATTTGCTAACTTGGTAAATATGAATGCTGTGGTATTAAGGACAAAGTTGTCAGGATTCATTTCTCCCTGGTGTGTTTCACCATAGCATCATTCTGTCTCCACTAACAAACTGTAGTTCTGAATACATTTTTGAAGAAAAAAAAAAACAAACTAATGTTTGATTCCTGGAAAAGAGTCTATTACTGGGAATCCCTTTTTCCAAAACCTTCTCTAGAGCAAATCAAGTTTAAGAAATGATTTTCCTGCTATCAGGAAAATTCAATAAGTCCTGCTGCCTGCTGGCAGTTCCGGTTACTATAGAGAGCACTGGGGATGTTAAAATGCTAAGAACCAAGCCCCTGCTTTGCAAAGTTTTTCCACTGTGTGTTGAAATAATATGAGCTTACCTTGCTTCCTGAGCTCTTAACTCTGGCATACAAGGGATGCTATGCAGACATAGATAAAAGGATTGTCCCTTGCTGTGTGCATGAGCATGACTCTAATGAGGAGGCCAGATGGAGTTATGAATAGGCAATAGGGGGGGTGAGAGGAACAAGGGCGTGGTAGTAGAATGAATTGAAAGGTCTATGTGGATGAAATGGCTAAATGGTCTGCAGAGAACTACTGGTGATGGACACCAGCGATGGGGAGAGGTAGGGCTGAAGGCACATGACAAGCTCCATGTCATGGAAATATTTGAACTCCTGTAGCTAACAAAGTGGCAGCTTCTGTGACACTCGTTGAACTGCATGAACACTTGACAGCTTAAATATAGGCACAAGTCACAATTCACACATCAACAGATTGGAGACAGAGTGAGGGATGCAGGAAGTAACATCTGTTATGCACCTACTGTGTGGCGGCCACTTTGTGTCTATTATGTGGTACAACACATGTAAAAGTCCCAAGAATTTGAGGACCACGTGAATACTGACATAGAAATACATTACGTGTGGATGCTGGCGTTGGGTTTGTGTACTGTACTGTGGACATGACTTTGAATATTATAGCATTACCCTGGCACTGAGAACTGTAAGAAGAAGACTGTGGTGGTTTGAGTGAAAACCCCCAATAAACTCAGAAGGAGTGGCATTATTGGAGGTGCTGCCTTGTGGAGAAGGCGTGTCACTAGCAGCGGGGCTTCGAGGTTTCAAAAGCTCAAGCCAGGCCCAGTGTCGCTCTCTTTTCCTGCTTTGATGATACAGATATAGAACTCTCAATTACTTTTCCAACATCATGTCTGCCTGCATGCTGCCATGTTTCCCTCCACGACAATAATGGACTAAACCTCTGAACAGCCCCAGTGAAATATTTTCCTTTATAAGAGTTGTCATGATCATGGCATCTATCCAGAGCAGTAAAACCCTACCTAAACCAAGTACCAGGTGTCACTTTCCTTGTATACAGAGAAGCACTATGGTGTCAACTGTTCTGTTGACTTGCTTGTAGATTAAAAGAAATGTGTGTGTGTGTGTGTGTGTGTGTGTGTGTGTGTGTGTGTGTGTGTATTTTAAATGTGTGTGAGGTATTTTAAACCGTAACTGGAAGATGATGAGGTTCAGATACTTGCTTGTGTCACTAGACAGTAAATCACTGGCCAAGGCTGTGCAGCTGTATTACAGCAAAATCAAGATACCTCTCAGATCCCAAATCACAGACTCTCTTCACTACTTCAAGACAATGTATGATTAATTTCTGAAAACACTGTACAGCACAGAAATTCCAGGGGAGCTCAGACCTACAAGAATTCATCTCAGTTTGAGTAGCCAGAGAGATCTTTATTGAAAAAGTGGGAATTGAGGCAAGGGCTGAGAGACAAATGAGGTTTTGAGAAGTAGGGAGAAAAGGAGTGTGCATCTTAACTGGATATATTGGCACCAGTAGAGATGTGCTGTTAGAAAGTGCATCGATTGATAAGTTCATATTTTTTCTTCTGAGTTTTGGTCATTCTGTCAAAAGCACAGACATATAAAATTAATTGGAAATGAACAAATTGACATGAAAATTCTGCCATTCATCTGAATATTTATTTATTTTAAAGTGATCTTGAGGTTGTCCACAGATAAATAAGTATATTAATTTATTTTAGACATTTGATATGAAAAATCACTATTAAAATATTGGTTAGTATAACACTGTTTACATTGCTTCTTCTGTACTACACCATAATAGAAGAATCAGGACACTGACATATGCTAAATTACAAACATAAAATACCTATATGTATATTCACATGTAATATATATATATATATATATATATATATATATATATATACACAAGGAAAGCTGTAATATAGAACAGTTATTAAATTAATTATACAGCAACAAAAAAGAAACATTGGAGGATCATAAAATATGTGTAACATTTCATAAATATTTCACATTCATGAGAAATAACTATTTTATTATGCTTAAATCATTTCATAAGAAGAAATTAGCTGACTTCATAACTTAATCTGTGTTGCAAAGATAACCTCTTTATTTGGAATGGAAATACTAATAGCAGACTAAAACTCAAATTTACTAATTTAGAAATAATAATTATAGCTAATTATATATGGTCCTTATGGATTAATCCAGGTATTTGAAAACATTTTAACCACATTTAATCTTTATCAGAAGTCAGTGAGTGGATGACCTTGAAATTATAGCAGGAGAAATCATGTCATCACCATAGATAACCGCTGGAATGCTCTCAGTGTTAGGGAGGCAGAAGCACCCGACCTGTCTAAACCTAAGATATCTGTCTCCCACCCTTAGTGGTGCTCACAATGGTAGGAAGGCTCAGTTACAACAAAACCAAAGAAGTGGGGAAGGGATTTCAAGCTCCCCAAATGTTAAATGTCTGCGAATGTAATTCACTTATGAAGTGTAAAGGCCCTTCCTATTGTTCAGGACCTTCTTTCCAAACAAAAATAACAGCTTTTCGCGTAAGTAAAATCAATTAAAAAAAAAAAAAGCTAAAATGCTGTATTCTGTCTGCATTAGACATAGTAAAAGTATATTCCTGTTATTTTGATTGCATACTTTATTTAAATAGAAGGTTTAAAAGATAAAATTGACATCGCTATATACCCACCAAAAATCTGTGCATGTCTGAAAAACACAAGCATAACAATCGACTTCTTTTTTTTCCCTTTTTTTAAAAAAATTATATTTGTGTTTTAATTTTACACATCAGCCATGGGTTACCCTGTCCTCCCCCTCCTGCCCCCACCCCCACCTTCCCCCCAGACCCTCCCCTCCATTCCCATCTCCTCCAGGGCCAAGACTCCCCTGGGGATTCATTTAAACCTGATGGATTCAGGACAGGCAGGTCCAGTCCCCTCCTTCCAGGCTGAGTAAGGAGTCCCTGTGTAAGCCCCAGGTTCCAAACAGCCAGCTCATGCACTAAGGACAGGTCCCAGTCCCACTGCCTGGATGCCTCCCAAACAGATCAAGCTATTCAATTGTCTCACTTATCCAGAGGGCCTGCTCCAGCTGGGGGCTCCACAGCCTTTGGTTCAAAATTCATGTGCTTCCATTCGTCTGGCCTTTCGTCCCCGGTCCCCGTGCTTTTTCCAATCCTGGGCTCAACAATTCACACTCCCACAGTCCCTCCTCCTTCTCGACAACTGGACACATGGAGCTCCACCTGGGGCCTGGCTGAGGATCTCTGCATCCTCTTCCATCAGTCACTGGATGAGAGTCCCAGTCCGACCCTTGAATTGAAGCCAGCTGCTGAGTTAGTCTAGCTGCTTTCAGACTGGGAGAAACTAATTGGAAAACGAAATTTAAATTCCTCAATCCAATCCTGGCATAGTGTTTGTCTAGACCGTGACTTCCTAATATATCAGAATAACAAATATTACCACTTATAAGTATTGTCTTCATTGCCTGGAAATTAATTAAATTTTTGCATCAAAGAGTTGATTTTAAAACTTGATTCTGAGCTGGGCTGTGGTGGTGCACACCTTTATTCCCAGCACTCGGGAGGGAGAGGCAGTAGATCTCCATGAGTTCGAGGCCAGCCTGGGCTACAGAATGAGTTCCAGGAAAAGCACCAAAGCTACACAGAGAAACCCTATCTTAAAAAAAAAAAAAAAAAAAAAAAAAAAAAAAAACTTGATTCTGTATTATAATAGAAAATGAATATTTTCAGTATATTTAAAAATCATCTTTAAAAAACTTCTCCAATGTTGAGCAAGAGTAAGCTCAATTAATAAATGGAAAATGGAAACTGACTTTTAATGATGAAATATACATGATCGATACTCATATGAACAAAATACTTAATATGCTATCTATCTGCAAAATTACAATGAGATTTCTTCACACTCTAAGCAGAATGGCTACCAAGGAAGCAAGAAATAAATGTTAGTCAAGGTGTTCATAAATGAACGTATCTACATGGATGCAATCTGTATTAGCTCAGCCAACACAGAAACCAGTGTGGGAGCTCTTCAAAAGATTAAAAACATGTCTTCCATATGAGTAAACAATGCCACTTTTTCACTATACCATACAGAATGAAGTTCCATGTTAATTGAAGTGCTTTTCACAAAATTGTGGATTCAGACTAAACATCTCTCAATAGACCAATATGAAGTGAGTGTAAAATACTTAAAAATTAAATTTCATGCAGAAGTTTGACTCACAGTCAAATGCGCAAAAATGGTATACAAACTTATTTTGATATACCATATATAAGTTAATAATAAAACAAATAAATTTTGTTAATATTAGGGTCCTATATCAATTATATATGTATATATATGTATGTGTGTGTGTGTGTGTGTGTGTGTGTGTGTGTGTGTCTAGGTATCTGTCTATTGTCCATGTTTGCAAGTGTATGTAAATTGCAGAACCTCAAAGAAATATTTTCGTATGAAATAATTGCTGATGTGAAATAGACCTGTACTGTGCTCATTCTAAATTGGGTCACATTGTAAATATGTTCATAAAGTGCTCTACTCATCTGTTTTCAAATTTGTGCTATATTTGAAGTTGTCAGTTTTTATGAACTGAAATATAGTTGAAGGAAGCATAAAACAATGTTTATTGAAGTATATAGAACTAAGTTTATCTACTGCTCACATTCTGAAGAGAAATTTCTTTGGATTTTGATAATATAAAATATCTTACTCAGCATTCATCTTAATTTTCTTCATAACCCTAGAACTTGAGGGAGAGAAATGTGGACAGAGACAGAGAAACACACACACACACACACACACACACACACACACATATATATATATATATATATATATATATAGAGAGAGAGAGAGAGAGAGAGAGAGAGAGAGAGAGAGAGAGAGAACCTCATGTAGGTTTAAGTATAGGGTTATGGAGCCCAAAGTACAACTGAAAACTTAAAATGTCATCCTTCAGAAACTCTCTGTGTGCGTGTGTGTGTGTGTGTGTGTGTGTGTGTGTGTGTGTGTGTGTGTGAGAGAGAGAGAGAGAGAGAGAGAGAGAGAGAGAGAGAGAGAGAGAGAGAGAATCTCTCATAACCTGGAACTCAGCAAAAAAGCTTGGCTTGTTGGTTACTGAACTCTCTGAGCATTAATAGAGATCCATTATTTTTCTGAAATAACAACAGTCATTTTCCTCCTATGGATTTAACTAGTTCCTTCTATTAAAAGCAGGGTATGAATCCAAAATTCAATTGTTCAGGAGTCACAGGGCACATTCTGATTGGATATCTAACGGATCTTGGTATCAGAAGGAAACAAGGCTCTAAGAAGAGAGGAAGCATTTCTAGGGCCACATTATGGGGTTTATCCATCTCTAAAATTGGGAATAAAATTATTTCATCTATTTATGTAATAATCACAAATATGCACATATATGTATATGGTAATTTGGTTGTTGGTTGCTGCTTATAGACATATGTGTCTCTGTCTCTTAACAATCATAAGATAGGACTATACAAATTTTGTCTCTAAAACCATAAATTAAAATAATCATATTTTGTAATGAAGTAAAGATAACATCCATGAATTTGGTGTTTTGAGTAGTCTGATGTAAGACACACAGTGCTTAAAAAAGAAACTATAAATTATGACTATAAAAGCCCACTCTGGCTGTATAAATAAAGTTGCTTTTTGTACTTCATGGTTGTGTCAAGGATTATATTTCCAGTAAATATTTTCTGTATAAAAATCTCTTTGATGTTGAGATGTAGTTGATGAGCATATACAAGTCCCTAGTTCAATTATAAATGCAGTTTGTCTGTCCTGCCCCATTCCACAGCCACTTCCAAATAATCACTCAGACGTTTATATGAAGTATAAATGTTAGGCCCATGGCTCAGGCTTATTCCTAACTAGCTCTTACATTTAAATCAACATATTTTATTAGTCTCACCTCATTCAAAATCATTACTATCAAGAAGACTAAAGTGTTGGTAAGGAAATACAAAACAGAAACAGTTTACATGGCCACATGGCCAAAGCTTACCAGTCCTTTGGCATCTTACTCATTGGGTGCCTGGCTTGCATCTGCCCCAACGCTGCTCCTCTTCCTCCAAGTCCTCAGTTTGATTGAAACACTTAACCTTATCCTGCATTGTCTTAGGCCAAAATAGCTTCATTATCAACCAATGAGAGCAACACACATTCACAGCATACATAGGGATCATCTCACAACATTCAATTACTTGCAAGGCAAAACAAAAACTAAAAAAACAAAAAAACATTTTGAAACATTTTTATAAATTTGCATTTGTTTTACCAGTTATACAATGACATAAATTGTATATGTTTATGATGATGTACTAAGTTATGTTGCAAAGAGATCAACTAGGATTGTGTATAAGATGACATCATGTGGTACTTCTTTCTGTGTCTTGGTTACTTCACCGAACATGATGAATTCAAATTCATCCATGTTGTTACAAATAGCAGTAGTCTATGCTTCAATCTGTTTTATGAGTGGATGGTATCATGTATATATAATGTTATTTATAATATATATTATATATAATATATGTCATGTTTCATATCCATTCATCAGCAGATAAGCATTTATGTTGTCTCTATTTTTTATTATTAATAAGGAAACTGTAAAACAGGAGGGTACAGACTTCACTGTGAGATACTGATTTAATTTCTTTTCATTATAGCTAGAAGTGGGATAGCAGAACTATGTTGTAGTGGTATCTTTACTTTCCTGAATAATTCCATACATTTTCCATAATGTTTATGCTTATCTACATTCCCTTCAGCAGTGGATAACTGTCTCTTTGTATTTCCTTACCAACACTTTAGTCTTCTTGATAGTAATGATTTTGAATGAGGTGAGGTATTACCACATTGTGGGTTTACTTTGTATTTTCTGGTGTTTAGGAATGTTGAACTCTATGGTCTTGGCCATTTATATATTTCAAAAATAGGAATGTCTATTTCCTGTCCTCGTTTGCTTGTCTGTTGCTTTGATAAACACTGTAACAAAGTAACAGGGAGGGACAGGTTTATTTCGTCTTCCATTTCCAGGAACCTGGATGTAGGTGCAGAAGCAGACACTGCAGAGGAACCTGGGTGTAGGTGCAGAAGCAGACACTGCAGAGGAAAGCTGTTTACCTGCTTGCTCTCTAGCTCAACGTCAGTTACCTTTTATTTTTAATTTGCTTATTTTGATTTTTATTATTTTTAAAAATTTCATTCATGAATACTCTATATTCTTTCTACCCTTCTCTCATCGACCTCAAATGCTTCTTTTTACCCCCTCACTTCCTGGCAAATTCATGACTTCTTCCTCCTTTATTATTGCTACATTTTCTAAACATGACAGGGATACTATTCCTAGGAAACTGGAACAATATGGTTGCCAAAACAAGAACACTAGCTGACACACTAGCTCTCATTTTTATGCATCCCCCGCCTACCTGCCCATGGACATCACCACCCACCTTTGAGTGAGCCCCCTACAGCAGTGAGCTTTCAAGAAAATGTCTCACACTTATGTCCACAAGCCAATCTGATGGAAGTGTTCTTCTCACATGTGTCAAGGTGACAAACAAGGTTAATCATCGTAATATTCATTTGTAAGTTGGGCTGTTTGTTGTCATTCATGAGAAAAATCTTGCTCTAATCACACAACTTCAGAATCTAGCACAAAATGAAGAATACATTAGAAATGATCCATTAAAAATGAACCATTCAGTCAGCTTCATAGTAACACAAATTTTACTGCTATTGATAGCTGTGTAGTGTATACCTTTTCAATATTTGAAGTTTTTATATTCCAATAATACTTAGTCTTAAAATAAAAGTTGTGGTAAAAGGAATTCCTTTAAAAACAGTTTGAACTATTAAATTATTATTTTATGATATCAATCATGTTAAAACTGAACAAACTTATGTACTAGAGAGCATTCTGAGAGACTGTATGTTTGATAACTTGTACAACTTTCACAATAGTCTAATGCAAGAGTATTTTAATACTGTTCTTAAAAATTATCAAAGTGAGATCCACAGAAGATAATATATAATGATAAAATTTATAGAGTTTGTGTACTAGAAATACATACACATGCTTCATATAAAAATATGTCCATTTTATGGTATATAACTATTTCTTAAGAGATAAAATGTAGTTCCTATCTTAATACAATATAAGCACTTATTATTATAAGTTACTTATCTTGATAAACCTTAATTTTAAAAATTGATTCTATTTTATCAATTTAAATTGCAAAAATTATACTTGACATACAAATTGTTTTTGTTCCCATATAGATTAGAATTGATATTAAGAAAAGTTAAATATGTTGCTCATCTCAATTACATTGGTCACTGTGACTATACATAGTCACTGTGACTATGCCCTTGAGGAGTCTCTTCTGCTGCAACTCATAAATCATATAATTGCTGCCCAGCTTTGTCATGCTAAGTAGTTATACACACATCACTAAGAGAAGTGTGATTTATAGTTGTACTAGGTAATCTCTGAAAGAAAAGATCCTTTAATGCTTTTTTTTCATAAAAATAATTTCCCTTTACTAGTGATTTTAGAAATTAAAGTGAGTAATAAGTTTTAAAATAGACAACAGAATCAGAATATCTTGAAGGTATACCACCAGAGTGCGTCTGTGTTGTTCTTCCATCTCCTGAAGCTGAAAACACACTATTATCCATCCTGTAAACAATCTGAAATAAAAGAGATGATTTCTGTGCTGTTTTCTCAGTTTTTACTCAGCATGGTAACATTTCTTTACCTTAATTCAGTGAGGTAGTTCATATTGCTGTTTAATTTTTAATCTTACATTCAAACATTATAAGTACACATTGAGGTAATCTATAAGAAATAAGACTAAAGTTGCCACAGCACAATTATCAGTGTAGCAAAGCTGCATAAGAAGATGAAATACACAATAATTTTACTACTGGGATCAAGATCTCAGAACAAAATTTGACTTCAGTTTGTGACCAGAACATTCATTAAGAGATATCAGAAAAACAAACATTTGAAAAGCTTCCAGTATATATATATATATAATCTATAAGGATGTATTTACTGTTCGTGAACATTTCTCATCTTTATCTTTCTTTTGGAGAAAGATAAGGTGCCCCAGTTAGAAAGTAACTACTTTTGATACATAAAAACAACTTCTCTAGCTACAGTCTTTGTTTCTCTTATCCAAATACTTTTTATTGTAGAGTGCCCCAAATCATATTTTAAGCACATATCTGTGCATCAACATGAATTTCCTTAGAAGCAATACTGAGAAAAAAGATAGGAGAGACCAAGGCTTAAAAGAGGGCCTCTCAGAAAAACTCTGCAAGAAATGAAGAAAGCAGGACAGAAATTGAGCTTTGAATAAGAGTATAATTCCAGATAGAGTCAAATTTAGGCCAGATCTAGACTGGGGTGTTCTAGACCATAAACCAGGAAGCAGGGTGGTCCTTTTTCCTCTAATGTGTCACTTGTGACTACATGTCTGCAAAAACATTTAGCATGCATAATTCTAATTTATTAAATACATGTTTAATTCTCCTACTCATATTTAATGATTTTAATTAAGATTTTGCTGTTAATTTTCTTTATAAGGTTTCTAACTTTTGTCAGACAATCAGTTAAATGATGGTGAGTAGGTAAATTAGATTTTACTGTACTAGTAGCAGATTCCAAGGTTAATTTCTCAGCTATGAACATGAATATTTTTTAGGATAACCTTTTTATTTATTCTTTAAATTTTCCTTCAATATATTTTAGTCATATTCTTTCCCCTTCACAAATTCCTCCAAGTTCTTTTCCCATCTCACTCCACCAAAGTCTCTCTGCAAACAAAAACAACTAAACACCCCCTCCACACATAGAATAAATCTAATTTGCATTGTACAAGTACTCCTGAGCATGGGGCAATTGATATATCCAGTGTCATTTCACTGACAAAACAGGTTTTTCCCCTCCAGCAGCTATCAGAAGTGAACAGCATCTGGGTAGGAGTGAGGTTTTGTGCCCACTTTCCTTCCTCCAGGTTGGAATTTTGTCTGGCTTGAGCTTGTGTAACCTGTCACACTAACTGAGAGTTGATATGTGCATCTACCCTGTTGTCCCTGGAAAGCATTGTTTCCTTGAAGTCATCCACCATCTCTCATTTTTGCTAGTATTCTTCCCTTTTCCATGTAAATCCCTGCCTTGGAGGGAAGTGATGCCATAAAATCTGCCCATTTAGGGCTGAGCATTTCAAAAATCTCTAATTCTCTTCATACTCTCCAGTTGTGGGTTTTCTTGTTAATCAGCATCTACTGTGAGTAAAAGCTTCTCTGATTAGAGTTGAATAATGCACTCACAAATCTGTATAGCAGTATGTTATTAGTAATAACTGAATTGCTATATCCCTTAGAAAAATAATAGTAGAATGTTTTCCCCCTAGGGCCCATGACTTCTCTAGTCCAAGTATCTTATCTCAATAATAGTGTCACATGTGGATTCCATCTTATGGAGTGAGCATTAAATCTAATAGAAGAGTGGTGGGCTACCATCACAATATTTATGTCAATATTGTACCAGGGGGTATATCTCACAGACAAGTCATTATTGCAGCTCACAGGACTCATAGCTTTGTGAGACTGAAGATTACTCTTGTACTCTGGTAGTGTGTATAGCAACTTCTGGTTTTATGAATACTATTAAGTAAAGGAAAAGCTTTAGTTGAGTGCCAGTTAATTTTCACTATGTTCTAATGCATAAATATTGCTGTCTTCAGCAATAAGGTCTTACTTTCAAGTTGTGGAGAATAGCCAATAGCATTGGTAATTACCTATAATGCTGAGCAGGGTTCTATAGGACTTTGTAGACCAACAATTCAAAATGGTATAACCCATGCCTGGTACTTGGAGTATTTATTTGGTAACATAAGATGCTTAGTTGTGTATTGCCCCACCATTATGCGGTAACTTTATTTAAGATGTGTGTGTGTATGTGTGTGTGTGTGGTTTCTACAGTAGTAAAGGCTTAAGTCTGAAAGATGAGATTATGTTGTAGCCCACTAGGTTTCCTGGTGGCAGTACCCAGCAGCACACGTTGGCCTGGGTACCAGGTGACTGTAATTAGCAAGGGGGAGGGCTTTTGTTTCACCCCTTGGCATTGTTACAAATAGACCTTTGGAATAAAGTTCTGGGCCCATTTGTATAAGGATCCAGGTCAACCCAAGTCTAACCTGTGTTTTCTCTCCTGTCTTTTTTCTAACAAAGTCTCCTCTCCCTCATTCATTAAGAGTTCTTGGGGTAAATAAGTGTGGGGGCTGGTCCTCCACAGTTTATCATCAGGAAGATGCTACAGTAGTGAAAGAATACTAGGGATAAAATGATTACTTTATAAGTCAGTCTCAAATCTCAATTATTTTTATCTTAATTTCTTCGTTATTTTTAAAAATATGAAAATTATTTAATAAAGTAGTAATATTACCAATAATGTGAGTTGACCTAATGTTATCTGGAAATTAAGTATAAAATCAAAAAATAAAAATCTCTGCATAGAAAAAAATAAAAATACTTATTAAATGAACCTAGCATCAGATGGAAATATGAAACAACGTTGAGGAAGTTACAAAATGTACTATAAAGGACAGCTGCATATCAGGATATTCGAGGACATTATTAATGATGATACATAAGAAAATCAACACTGAGCAATATACGAAAAATAAAAGGATCAAAGTGGTTTAAAGTGGGAAAAGAAACAACAAAAAGAAAATAGAAGTTATAATATAAAACTTATATCCACAAAGTAAATTTTAAGTTATCATAACCAATCAGTGATTAGAAATTATTGAGAATAGCATAATAATGAAAATAGGCTACCATCAAAAAACTAATCAATAGCCTACGTCCCTGGCATCCTTACCAGAAGCCAGGCTGGTCCTAGGAACCCCAGGTAAGACACCACCAATGACCTTAAAACTCCTTTAAGTCTGCTCCTCAACCCAGGCTGCACTCCCTCTCCTGGGCTTCATATTCTGGATGATAACTTGAGAAAAAGACAAAAGCTTTACCAGAGGCCAGGCCATATCTAGGGACTGCTAACCCCAAAAGGGGACACCCATCTGTACCTGAAGACAAGGTAGTCACCAGAACCCTCATCCAATTATGCCAGAAGACTGGAGAGGAAATGGAAACACACACAGACACACACACACAACAAAGCCAGGCACAAGATATCAACACCTAGACCTATAATCAACTTGAATCCAGATGCCTTAACACCAGTGTAAGAACACAATCAATAACAGAAAGGGCTATATGGCACTATCAGAGTCCAGATATTATACAACAGCAAGACCTGAACATTTCAACAAAGCTAAAGCACAAGAAAATTACCCTAAAATGACTTTACAAAGATGATAGAGTTCCTTAGAAAGGATATAGAAATTTAGAAATTGAAAGGAAAAAAAGAAACAAAAATTAGGAAGAAATCAATAAATGCATAAACAAACAAACAAACAAAAGGCCAAGAAAAAAAAAACAAACATATGAAGAAATGAAGACATGAAAATGGAAACAGAAGCAATAAAGAAAACACAAACCAAGGAAATCCTGGACATGGAAAATCTGGGAAGACAGGAACTACAGATGCAAGTGCTGTGGGATAATGCTTTTGTACACTGGTTTAATAAAATGCTGATTGGCCAGTAGTCAGGTAGGACGTATATGTGGGATAAGCAGACAAGGAGAATTCTGGGAAGTGGAAGGCTGAGTCAGGAGACACCAGCCCACTGTCCAGAGAACAGCATATGATGGCACACAGGTAAAGCCATGGAACACATGGAAACATATAGATGAACAGAAATGGGCTGAGTTTAAGTGTAAGAGCTAGTCAGTAGTCAGCCTGAGCTAATGACTAAGCGGTTTTAATTAATAGAAGCCTCTGTGTGTTTACTTGGGTCTGAGCAGCTGTGGACTGGTTAGGACATGGGAAAACTTTCAGCTACTTGCAAGCATCATCAACAGAATACAAGAGATGGAAGAGAGAATCTCAGGCATTGAAGACAGAATAGAGGAAACAGATTCATCAGTCAAAGAAAACATTAAATCTAAAAAATTCTTAACATAAACCATCCAGGAAATCTGGGACACTATGAAAAGACCAAATTTAAGAATAATAGGAATGGGGGAAGAAGAAGAAATCCTGCTCAAACACCCAGAGGATATATTTAATAGAATTATAGGAGAAAAATTTCCTAACTTAAATAAGGACATATTGTACAAAATTACAAGAAGCTTACAGAACAGTAAATAGATTGAATCAGAAAAGAAAATCTCCTTGCCACATAATAATAAAAACCTAAACATACAGAACAAGGAAAGAATATTAAAAGCAGCAGGGAAAAGGCCAAGTCACACATAAAGGAAGTTCTATTAGCATCACACCTGGCTTCTTAACAGAAAACCTCAAATCCAGAAGAGCATAGACTGATGTTTTGCAGACACTGTGTGACCACAGATGCCAGCCCAGACTATGACACCCAGCAAAACTGTCAAATATCATTGATGGAGAAAACAAGATATTTCATGACAAAATCAAATTTAAACAATATCTACCCAGAAACACAGCCCTACAGAAGGTACTAGAAGGGAAACTATAACCCCAGGAAGTTAACTACACCTGCAAAAACACGGGCAATAGATAATCTCACACCAGCAAAAGACAAAAAAAGGAAACGCACACAGACACACATGTGGGCTCATACACACACACACACACACACACACACACACACACACACACACACTACCATTGCCACTATAATAACAGGAATTAACAATCATTGCTCATTAACATTCATCAATACTGATGGACTCAATTTGCCAACAAAAAGACACAGAATAATGGAATGGATATGAAAACAGGATTGATCATTTTGCTGCATACAAACACCCCTCCACATCCAAGAGAGATATTTCCTCCGAGTATAGGGTTAGAAAAAGATTTTCCAATCAAACGGACCTAAGAAGAAAGCTGGTGTAGCTATCCTAATATCTAACAAAATATACTTTCAACCAAAACTAATCAAAAGAGATGGAGAAGGGCATTTCAGATTTATTAAAGGAAATATCCACCAAGATGATGCATCAATTCTGAACATCTATGCCCCAAATGTAAGGGAACCCACATTTCTAAAAGAAATATTACTAAAGTTAAATCACACATAGAACCCCATGCAGTAATAGTGGGGGACTTAAATACCACACATTCACCAAAGGATAAGTAATCTTGACAGAAACTAAACAAAGAAATAACAGAACTACCTGATGTTATGACTCAAATGAACCTACCAGATATTTACAGAACATTTCACTCAAACACAAAGGAATATACCTTCTCAGCACCAAATGAAACAATCTCTAAAACTGACTGTATACTTGGACACAAAGCAAATCTCAACAGATAAAAAGAAAATTGAGATAAGCCCCCTGTGTCTTATCAGACCAGTACAGATTAAAGCTGGGTTTCAACAACAACAGAAACAGCAGAAAGCCTACAAACTCATAAAAATCTGAACAACTCTCTATTGGGCAACCACTTGGTTAAGGAAGAAATTAAAGAAGCTAAATACTTCCTAGAATTCAATGAAAATGAATGCACAACATACTCAAATTTAGGGAACACAATGAAATTAGTAGTAATAGGAAAGTTTTTTAGCACTAAGAACCTTGATGAAATGTTTGGAGAGAACTCATATCAGTGACTTAGCATCATACCTGAAAACTTTAGAATGAAAAGAAGCACACACATCTAAGAGGAGTAGATGGCAGGAAATAAACTGAGGGGTAAAATCAGTAAAATGGAAACAAAGAGAAAATACAAAAAATCAAAGAAACAATGAGTTAGTTCTTCTAGAAAATCAACAAAATAGATAAAGGCTTATCCAAACTAACTAAAATGCAGTGAGAGATATCCAAATCAACAAAATCAGAAACAAAAAGAGGTTTGTAACAAAAGACACTGAGGAAATTAAAAGAATATTTAGGTTATACTTCTAAACCCTGTACTCCAAAAATTAGAAAATGTAAAAGAAAATGGACAAATATCTTGCTGGATATCACTTACCAAAGTTAAATCAAGATCAGAAAAATAATTTAGGTAAACTGATAACCCCTAAGGAAATAGAAGCAATCATTAAAACTCTCCTAAACAAAAATCCAGGGTCAGTTGGTTTTAACACACAATTCTACAAGACGTTCAAAGAAGAGTTGATGCCAATACTCTTAAAATTATTCCACAGAATAGAAATAGAGTAACATTGACAAAATCTTCCTATGTGGCCCCAGTCACCTCAATACCCAAACCACACAAGGACTCAACAAAGAAAGAGAAATACAAAACAATTTCACTCATGAACATTGGTGCAAAAATACTCAATAAATATTAGCACACCAAATCCAAGAATAAATCAAAAAGATTGTACACCATGACCAAACATGCTTGATTCCAGATATGCAGGGATGGTACACCATGTGAAAATCTGTCAATGTAATCCACATATATATAAACAAACAGAAAGAAAAAAACTCAGATAATCTTCATATTAAATGCTGAAAAAGACTTCGACATAATAGTTTTGGGGAGATTAGGCATAAAAGGGACATACTTAAAAATATTAAAAGTAATATACAGTAAGCCTGTTATTGTAACACAAATCTTGAAAGGTCTTATTAACAAAGAAATTGAGTCAAGGAAAACTATAACTATATCCATCCATTCTTTAACTCCCTCAGAGACCCAAGAAGGAGATAATATTAACTGAGTAAATAGGAAGTGTAAACAAGTGACTTGCAAAAATGTGAGAAATGAAAGAAACAGCTGGCTGTCTGGACAGTTACCCAAAATTTCTCTGAAAACGTCGGGCACACAACTTTGGCCTACAGGCCTAGCATATCTGATAGACTCATTTATGAAGCAGGATTTTCTATAGGGCTTTCCTACCTTGTCTTGGCAAGAATTGGCAGTCCTTTCTTTTATGTCCTGCTTGTCCATTTTGGACAACATACTGTCAGCAGCCAATGTAAAGGCACTTTCTTGCCCAGTGGCTAACTTTTGCCACAAAGAAACTAAACTCCATATGGAGTGTCTTCAGTGCCCATCATTTTCTCTGAAGTAGATTGGTGCTGTCCAGAGCAGACATGTCCCATTGTCATAAAAAAAGAAAAATATGTTATTAAAACATCTATAGATCTCTGAATTGTTTAAAGATAATCTGTCTATCTAAAATGTATTTTTATTTAACCTTGAAAACATACCTAATACGACTACAAGTTCAATTGTAATGACTAACTACTAACCTGCATTTCTTTATTATCCTGAATAGTTGGTAATAACTTTCAAGGACTGGAAAACTGCATTACATTGTTAAATGAACTGTATAGGTACAATACTTTGAACAAGATTAGAAATATATGTACAGTATTTTATAACAAAATCTATCTCAAATTTGTATCAATGTATGTAATTTGTATACAATATACAAAAATCCAATCCAATGTAAAATATTTAAAACTATTAGTTGCCTTTTAAAGTAGATTCAATATTCTACCTTTTTACCTTATCATATCTATATTCTCTCTTTTTTCTTTTCAGAGTAGATTTAATAATCTACCCTTTATTCTATCATTTCTATATATTTTCAGAGTAGATTTAATAATCTACCTTTTATCTATATCCTCTTTTGTTTTCAAGCATGAACCTTGAATCTAATTTTACTTGTTTAGCTTTTTTCCTGACCATTATCAATTAGCATCTTATAACCAACCATCCTAAACAATGACAATTATCTATAACCCAGTGAATGACCAAAATCCACCCACCCCACCTCTTGGGAATATGGGTGTCTTGTTCTTAAAATTACTTCCTGCTGTCTGGGGATGATGGCATCTTTAGGGGATCTTGAAAAGAAAATTTTTGGGTTAATTGTCAATTTCAGGGTGAAGTAGCTATATCATTTGTTGTCCATTCTCTGCACAATGTGAAAGTGCAAGGTTTATCTCAAGTCCTTGATCAAGAAATTTGTGATGCTGGATCATCTCAGCTAGCCATCTTGAAATTGTCCTGAGCAGTGTGTAGTACAAAGCTGATCTTTTGTTGGTGTTTTTCAGCTTAGTGGTATTATCATTATCCTGATGGAATTATTGTTGTGGGACCTCATCATCTTTTTGAAGACTTCAAAGTCACTGTTAGGCAGGGACATGGTTCTCTGCAGAAATCTGATAGAGACTCAAACCCAAAATCATGCATAGGAAGATAGATATAGCCTTTTTTCTATACTTAGTTAGTACTCTATGTGACCATTAACAACATGACAAAAGTTTTATACATATATAAATTCATAACTTAAGAAAAGTTTTAAAGGATCAAAATAAAACCAAAAAATTCTATCACCCCAACCAGTATGTTTTTTTACACTAGACATTAGATTATTTAATTGTTCTGGGGAAGGGTTTCTTCTCTGCTGACAGGAAAGGACGGAACTGAATTTGTCATGAGGGCGTGTGAGAGGCCTCTCAAGGAGTTTCTCAGTGGCCAAAGCAAATGATTACCTTGTCTGTCTCTTGTTGATCTACATTCATTAGTCCAATGTTTGCCTTTACCACACCTTCTAAATAATACAACATGCTGTTGGGGTTATTCTTTGAAAAAAACATTGTTTCTAGGAATGCCCTGTTTTTAATTCCTTTTTGGGTGACCTTATTTACCACAATTGAAACACCTCACATTATTATTTTTCTTCAAACCTCTGGAAATCACCTCTCCTATGCAAGTATCATCATAGTCATTTGATACAATATCAATTGTATCTCAGATCTACTCCTCCAAGGGTGCTGATCTTGCCTTTAATGGCCTAATTATCCCATTGCAATGTGCATTAGCATTTTCAAAAGCAAGAGATTCAATTATTATCTGTCTGGCTTCTGAATTTGGTATCATTCTAGATACTGCTGAAGACAGCCTTTGTAAGAAATCCGTGGGCCCTGTATAACTTTGGTAAATGACTCAATTTTCTTTCCTACTTCTTCAGTTCTGTCCCAAGCATTCAAGGCTGTCATTAGGTATAACATTAGGGTGTTCTTTTTTTTTTTTTTTTTTAGGATTTTTTTCTTTACTATTATGTGTTTTCAATTTTATACATCAGCCATGGATTCCCCTGTCCTCCCTCCTCCCGCCCCCACCCCCACCCCCACCTTTCCCCCAGCCCCTCCCCTCCATTCCCACGTCCTCCAGGATCAAGGCACCCCTGGGGATTCATTTAAACCTGGTGGATTCAGTACAGGCAGGTCCTGTCACCTCCTTCCAGACTGAGCAAAGTATCCCTGTGTAAGCCCAAGGCTCCAAACAGCCAGCTCATGCACTAAGGACAGGTACTGGTCCCACAGCCTGGATGCCTCCCAAGCAGATCAAACTGTTCAATTGTCTCACTTATCCAGAGGACCTGATCCAGCTGGGGGCTCCACAGCCTTTGGTTCATAATTCATGTGCTTCCATTCGTTTGGCTATTGGTCCCTGTGTTTTTTGCAATCTTGGATTCAACAATTTACGCTCTTTCAGACCCTCCTCTTTCTCGACAGTTGGACACCTGGAGCTCTACCTGGGGCGTGGCTGAGGATCTGTACATCCACTTCCATCAGTTATTGGACAAGATTTCCAGAATGGCAGTTAGGGTGTTTAGCCAACTGATCACCGGACTAGGTCAGATCAGGCTTTCTCTCGACCATTGCCAGCAGTCTATAGAGGATATATCATTGTGGATTTTTGGGGAACTCTCCAGCACTCTGCCTATTCCTGTTTTCATGTGGTCATCATTTATCATGGTCTGTTATTCCTCGTTCTCCCTTTCTGTTCTTGATCCAGCTGGGATCTCCTGCTCCCCTAAGCTTTCTTTCCCTCAAATCTTGTCCTTCATTACTCCCACTGTCGTCCAGGTTGTTCATGCAGATCTCACCAATTTCTCTTTCATTGGGTTATCCTTGGGTCTTTCCTAGGGTCCCATTTTCTAGGTAGTCTCCCTGGAGTTGTGTAGCAGTCTAGTCATCTTTGTTTTTTATCTAGTATCCTCCTATGAGTGAGTACATACCATGTTTGCCCTTCTGAGTCTGAGTTACCTCACTCAGGATGATTTTTTCTAGATCCATCCATTTGCCTGCAAACCTCATGATGTCATTGTTTTTCTCTGCTGAGTAGTACTCCATTGTGTATATGTACCATATGTTCTTTATCCATTCTTCCGTTGAAGGGCATCTAGGTTGTTTCCAGGTTCTGGCTATTACAAACAAAGCTGATACAAACATAGTTGAGCAAATGGCCTTGTGGTATGATTGAGCATTCCTTGGGTATATGCCCAAGAGTGCTACAGCTGGGGCTTGGGGGAGATTGATTCCCAATTTTCTAAGGAAGTGCCATATTGATTTCCAAAGTGGCTGTACAAGCTTGCATTCCCACCAGCAGTGGAGGAGAGTTCCCCTTGCTCCACATCCTCTCCAGCATAAGCTGTCTTCTGTGCTTTTGATCTTAGCCATTCTGACAGGTGTAAAATGGTATCTCAGAGTCATTTTGATTTGCATTTCCCTGATAATTAAGGATGTTGAGCAATTCCTTAAATGTCTTTCAGCCATTTGAACTTCCTCTGTGGAGAATTCTCTGTTTAGTTCTATGGCCCATTTCTTAATTGGACTGTTGGGCATTTTGACGTCTAATTTCTTCAGTTCTTTATATATTGTGGATATCAGCCCTCTGTCAGATGTGGGGTTGGTGAAGACCTTTTCCATTCTGTAGGCTGTTGCTTTGTCTTGTTGACCGTGTCCTTTGCTCTACAAAAGTTTCTCAGTTTCAACAGGTCCCATTGATTGATTGTTTCTCTCAGTGTCTGTGCTACTGGTGTTGTATTTAGAAAGTGATCTCCAGTGCCAATGCATTCAAGAGTATTTCCTACTTTCTCTACTATCGGGTTCCAAGTAGCTGGATTTATGTTGAGGTCTTTTCCACTGGGATTTAAGTTTTGTGCACGGTGATAGATATGGATCTATTTGCAGCCTTCTACACATTGACATCCAGTTATGCTAGCATTTGTTGAAGATGCTTTCTTTTTTCCATTGTACATTTTTGGCTTCTTTGTCAAAAATTATATGTTCATAGGTGTGCAGGTTAATGTCAGGGTCTTCAATTCGATTCTGTTGGTGCACATGTTAGTTTTTATGCCAGTAGCAAGCTTTTTATTACAGTAGCTCTATAGTAGAGCTTGAGGTCAGGGATTGTGATGCCTCCAGAGGTTGTTTTATTGTACAGGATTCTTTTGGCTATACTGGGTTTTTTGTTTTTCCATATGAAGTTGAGTATTATTCTTTCCAGATCTGTGAAGAATTGTGTTGGTAATTTGATGGGATTTGCGTTGAATCTGTAGATTGCTTTTGGTAAGATCACCATTTTTACTATGTTAATCCTGCCTATCCATGAGCATGGGAGATCTTGCCATTTTCTGACATCTTCTTCAGTTTCTTTTTTCAGGGACTTACAGTTCTTGTCATATAGGTCCTTCACATGCTTAGTTAGCATAACAACAAGGTATTTTATATCATTTGTGGCTATTGTAAAGGTGATGTATCTCTGATTTCCTTCTCAGCCTATTTGTCTACTGTATATAGGAGGGCTACTGGTTTTTTTTGAGTTGATCTCGTATCCTGCAATGTTGCTGAATGTTTTTATTAGCTATATCAGTTCCTTGGTTGAATTTTTGGGGTCACTCATGTATACTGACATGTCATCTGCAAATAGGGTGAGCTTGTCTTCTTCCTTTCCAATTTGTATCCCCATAAGCTTTTTATGTTGTCTTATAGCTCTGGCTAGAACTTCAAGTACTATATTGAATAAGTAGGGGGAGAGGGGACAGCCTTGCCTTGTTCCTGATTTTAGTGGTATTGCTTTGAGTTTCTCTCCATTTAATTTGATGTTGGCTGTTGGCTTGCTATAGATTGCCTTTATTATGTTTAGGTGTGTTCCCTGTATTCCTTATCACTCCAAGACCTTTATCATGAAGGGGTGTTGGATTTTGTCAAATGCCTTTTCTGCATCTAGTGAGATGATCATGTGTTTTTTTTTTTTTTTTTCTTTGAGTTTGTTCATATGGTGTATTACATTGACGGACTTTCATGTGTTGAACCACCCTTGCATCCCTGGGATGAAGCCTACTTGATCATGGTGAATAATTGTTTTGATGTGTTCTTGGAGTCTGTTTGCCAGAATTTTATTGAATATTTTTGCATCAATGTTCATGAGGGAGATCGGTCTGTAGTTTTCTTTCTTTGTTGCGTCTTTGTTTGGTTTAGGAATCAGGGTAATTGTAGCCTCATAGAAGGAGTTTGGTAATATACCTTCTGCTTCTATTGTGTGGAACAATTTAAAGAGTATTGGTATTAAGTCTTCTTTGAAGATCTGGTAGAATTCTGCAGTGAAACCATATGGTCCTGGGCTTTTTTTGGTTGGGAGACTTTTAATGACTGATTCTATTTCCTTAGGGGTTATTGGACTATTCAAATGGTTTATCTGGTCTTGATTTAACTTAGGTATGTAGTACCTATCCAGAAAATTATCCATTTCTTTTAGATTTTCCAGTTTTGCGGAGTAGAGGTTTTTGAAGTATTACCTGATGATTCTCTGGATTTCCTCATTGTCTGTTGTTATGTCCCCCTTTCCATTTCTGATTTTGTTAATTTGGATGCTCTCTCTCTGTCTTTTGGTTAGTTTGGATAAGGGCTTGTCTATCTTGTTGATCTTCTCAAAGAACCAACTCTTTGTTTCATTAATCCTTTGTATTGTTCTCTTTATTTCTATTTTATTGATTTCAGCTCTCAATTTGATAATTTCCTGGCGTCTGTTCCTCCTGGGAGACTTTGCTTCTTCCTGTTCAAGGGCTTTCAGGTGTGCTGTCAAGTCACTAGGATGAGATTTCTCCAGCTTCTTTATGTGGGCATTCAGTGGTATGAATTTCCCTCTTAGCATTGCTTTCATAGTATCCCATAAGTTTAGGTATGTGGTGTATTCATTTTCATTGATCTCTAGGAAGTCTTTAATTTCTTTCTTTATTTCGTCCTTAACCCATTGGTGATTCAGTTGAGCATTATTCAGTTTCCATGAGATTGTAGGATTTCTGTAGTTTTTTCTGTTGTTGACATCTAACTTTAAACCATGGTGGTCTGATAGAACACAGGAGGTTATTCTAATTGTTTTGTATCTGTTGAGATTTGCTTTGTGGCCAAGTATGTGGTTGATTTTAGAGAAGGTTCCATGGGGTGCTGAGAAGAACATGTATTCTTTTTTGTTTGGGTGGAATGTTCTGTAGATATCGATTAAAGCCATTTGAGCCACAACATCAGTTAAGTCCATTATGTCTCTGTTAAGTTTCAATTTGGCCAGTCTGTACAGGGGTGAAATTGGGGTGTTGAAGTCTCCCACTATTAATGTGTGGGGTTTAATATGTGATTTAAACTTTAGTAATGTTTCTTTTACATATGTTGGTGCCCTTGTATTTGGGGCATAAATGTTCAGAATTGAGACTTCATCTTGGTGGATCTTTCCTATTCATGAGTATGTAATGTCCTTCATCATCTCTTTTGATTGATTTTAGTTTGAAGTCTATTTTGCTGGATATTAGGATGGCTACACCTGCTTGCTTCTTAAGACCATTTGATTGGAAAGTCTTCCCAGCCTTTTATTCTTAGGAGGTGTCTGTCTTTGAATTTGAGGTGTGTTTCTTGTATGCTGCAGAAAGATGGGTCCTGTTTTCATATCCATTCTGTTAGTCTGTGTCTTTTTATAGGTGAATTAAGTCCTTTGATATTAATGACCAGTGATTGTTCGTTCCTGTTGTTATTTTTATTTTTTGGTAGTAGTGTGTGTGTACTTCTCTTCTTTGGGGTTTACTGCTGTGGTGTTATCTATTGCCTGTGTTTTTATGGGTGTATCTGCCTTCCTTAGGTTGGAATTTTCCTTCTAGTGCTTTCTGTAGGGCTGAGTTTGTGGATAATAAGTATTGTTTAAGTCTGGTTTTGTCTTGGAAGGTCTTGTGCACTCCATCTATGATGATTGAAAGTTTTGCTGGGTATATTAGTCTAGGCTGGCATCCATGGTCTCTTAGTGTCTGCATTATATCTGTCCAGGTCCTTCTGGCTTTCAAAGTCTCCGTCAAGATATCGGTTGTTATTCTGATGGGTTTGCCTTTATAAGTCACTTGGTCTTTTTCCTTTGGTGCCCTTAATATTCTTTCTTTATTCTGTACATTTAGTTATTTAATTATTATGTGGAGAGGGGACTTTTGGGGGTGGTCTAGTCTGTTTGGTGTTCTATAGGCTTCTTATATCTTCATAGGCATTTCCTTCTTTAAGTTGGGAAAGTTTTCTTCTATGATCTTGTTGAATATATTTTCTGTGCCTTTGAGTTGGTATTCTTCTCCTTCCTCTATGCCTAATATTTGTAGGTTTGGTCTTTTCATGGTGTCCCAAATTTCTTGGATATTTTGGGTCATGACTTTGTTGATTTTAGCGTTTTCTTTGACTGATGAATCTATTTCTTCTACCGTATCTTCAACACCAGAGATCCTCTCTTCCATCTCTTGCATTCTGTTGGTTATACTTGCCTCTGAAGTTCCTGTTTGTTTACTCAGATTTTCTATTTCCAACATTCCTTCTGCTAGTGTCTTCTTCATTTTTTCTATTTCCCTCTTCAGGTCTTGGATTGTCTCCCTTGCTTTTTCATGATTTTCATTCAAGGATTTATTGTTTTCTTCTGCTTTAATTGTCCTTTCCTCTAGTTTTATATAGCATTCTTCCCATTTTTTGTTTGTCTGTTCCTCTACTTTATTTTTGATTTCTTCTCTATAAGGCTCTAGCCTCTTCATGATGTTACTTATAAGGTTGTTTTCTTCTTCTTCTTCCATTCCGTGATGTTCAGGTCTAGCTGTTGGAGAAGGGCTAGGTTCTGGTGATGCTGTATTGCTCTTTATTTTGTTGTATGTACTTCTGCCTTGACATCTGCCCATCTCCTCTTGTGTTCGTTCTTTGTCTTATCAGTGTACTTGGTCCAGAGAGAGTTGACAGATTTAGGGAGCCTCTCTCTGGTCCAGATGGAAGCTCAGGGCCAGATGGGAGTGCTGGTCCAGATGAGAGTACTGGCTAGATAGGAGCTGGGGGGCTGGACTCTGAATCTCAGGAAGTCCTTGGGGTCTCCTTATTTTGTCCAGATGGGAGCTTCTATTGTCCAGATGGAAGTTCCTCTGGTCTCTGGTCCAGATGGGAGTTCCAGGGCAGGATGGAAGCTTGGGGCTGGTCTCTGATTCTCAGGAAGTGGCTGGGGTCTCAGGCAAATGGGTGTGTGGGAAGGGTGTGGAGACTGCAGTGTCTGCCTGCAGTCTTGGAAAAGGGGAGCCTTCCCGCAGGGCCCACCAATTGGCAGGAAACTGGGGCCAAGTTGATCAGGTCCTCCCGGGGTGGCCTGTGTCCAGCAGTATGACCCAGGCGCAGTTGCCTCTGTGACTATAACCCAGGCACTCACCTCTGGTCCAGATGGGAGTTCCGGGGTGGACCGGGTGTTCTTATCATACAGACTGTCTTTGTATATCAGCATAATTGCCTTATTCAATGAACTGATCTTGGAAAATTTTCATACCTCTAGCCCTATATCATTGTTCTATAGCCTTAGCCTCATCTTTCCACCAAATCCTCCATTATAACTGTGGACCAGCCACTAAAACAGCTGTAACCATATCTTTCCAGTCATGAGGAATAATTCTTATTGGTGAAATTATTAAGGCCACTCCACGTAGTTAAAAGGGAGGTTTATTTTGTGGGGTAACTTACAAATGAAGGGGTAGGTTGCAGGGTCTGGCAAAGGTATAGGGCAGTCTGGCAGTGTTCTCTGGAGAACTCTGCTCGGTCTACCTCCAGCGTCCAGCGTCCCGGAACCAAGAGAGCCACCTCCTCCTGCTCCTAGGTCTTCAGCTCCCTCCTCTGCCCCGCCTTGTGGGCGTGATCATTACTGAAGCCTCAATGGGGGTTGGAACTTCCAGGCCAATGCTGGGATGGCTATCCACTACAAATTCTATTACAAGTTAACCAGGCGTTTAACATTTGTTTCACATACACAGAATGCATACATATGACTTTATAGCTTCTTTGAATCTCCTCACATCTAACTTTTGCACTGAAGTTCAATCAGCTTGTACACATTCTTAAGCATTTGGCAGTTCCTGTGAGGTTATCAGATAGAATAGAGTTGGCTGTTTGAAAGCCTTAGGCTGTTTCTCTGTAACCATCTAATGCAATGCTGAGATATGTTCACCTTTTAATTTCTCTGACTGGGTATGAATTTCTCTCTGATCTGTTTAAACAAGTTTTTCTAAGTTTGTTTGTTACTTTAGCACTTACATTAATACATTTCTTCAATAATAAAACAAAAATAATCAAATAATATTTGTAATTGATGTTATGTCAATCCCATCAACATTAATTATCAACTCATTTTATTGTTCCATTTTCAGACTGCCTAATGTGTTATGTAACAGAAACAAAACACCCTCCATTGTAAAAATGTTTCCTATTTTTAATGTGGGAAAAACTTCTCTTTTAACTAATTTCTCCCTTTATGAAATCTTAATTGACTCACCAAATTTGCTGACAATGACAATTCAAATGTAAGGCTGACTGCTTCTATGTAGAGCAGGAGAAGCCCAAGTGAGTTTCAAGGCAGCTACATAGTGTGGTAGCACTCCAAGATAGGGATCCAGAAAGAGCCCACCACCATCAGGAGAGAAGAAGCCATAGAGACTATAGCCCACATTGGGTGGAGACAGGCCATGTGAGACTTGGGCCTGAGCTAGGGAACTTCAATGTCACAGGCAAGGAGCTCTTTAGAGAACCCATGCCACAAATGTTGTGTTGCCAGTTGTAATACAAATCTTAGAAGGTCTTATTAAAAAAATAAAATAAATAAATAAATAAATAAATAAAAAAACAGAGCCAGATATTGGGGTAAGTGATGGGATATTAGAGAGGCAGAGAGCATGCCACTAGTTCTTCCCTCTACAAAATGCTCTGCTGAAAGACTGCAAGCACCAGGCCTGGAGAGATGGCTCAGAGGTTAAGAGCACTGACTGCTCTTCCAGAGGTCCTGAGTTCAATTCCCAGCAACCACATGATGGCTCACAATCATTTGTAATGGGATTTGGTGCCCTCTTCTGTATGCATACTAAATAAATAATTTTTTCTCCTTTTTTATTTATTATATTTGTGTTTTAATTTTACACATCAGCCATGGGTTACCCTGTCCTCCCCCTCCCCCTCCCACCCCCACCTTCCCCCCATGCTCTCCCCTCCATTCCCATCTCCTCCAGGGCCAAGACTCCCCTGGGAATTCAATTCAACCTGGTGGATTCAGTACAGGCAGGTCCAGTCCCCTCCTTCCAGGCTAAGCAAGGAGTCCCTGTGTAGGCCCAAGGTTCCAAACAGCCAGCTCATGTACTAAGGATAGGTCCTGGTCCCACTGCCTGGGTGCCTCCCAAACAGTTCAAGCTATTCAATTGTCTCACTTATCTATAGGGCCTGATCCAGTTGGGACCTCCACAGCTTTTGGTTCATAATTCATGTGTTTCCATTAGTTTGGCTATTTGTCCCTGTGCTTTTCCAATTTTGGTCTCAACAATTCACACTCTTATAGGCCCTCCTCTTTTTCGACAATTGGACTCCTGGAGTTCCACCTAGGGCCTGGCCGAGGATCTCTGCATCCACTTCTATCAGTTATTGGATGAGAGTTCCAGCATGACAGTTAGAGTGTTTGGCCATCTGATCACCAGACTAGGTCAGATCAGGCTTTCTCTCAACCATTGCCAGTAGTCTACAGTGTATGTATCTTTGTGGATTTCTGGGGACCTCTCTAGCACTTTGCTTCTTCCTGTTCTCATGTGGTCTTCATTTATCATGGTCTGTTATTCCTTGTTCTCCCTTCCTGTTCTTGATCCAGCTGGGATCTCCTGCTCCCCTAAGCTCTCTTTCCTTCTAACATTGGGAATAATAAATAAATAAATCTTTAAAAAATTTACTAAACAAAAAAAAATGCTGGGTGGTGGTGGTGCATGCCTTTAATCCCAGCATTCAGGAGGCAGAGGCAGGCGGATCTCTGTGAGTTTGAGGCCAGCCTGGTCTACCAAGTGAGATTCAGGAAAGGTGTAAAGCTACACAGAGAAACCCTGTCTCATAAAACAAAACAAACAAACAAAAAAAGAGTGCAAGCACCTTTCTCCACCCTGCCTTATCACTTCCTCTCCCCACCCAGATCTATCATTTCCTATCTGTCTGTACAGACCTCCAGACCTCTATGGTTAACTTGTGGTGAGGTCCTCCCTCTGACTTTCAGGCAAGCTTTATTTTTTAGAGCACAAATGAATTATCACCACATATTGCCAACATCAAATTAAATGGAGAGTAATTCAAAGCAGTTCCACTAAAACCAGAAATAAGACAAAGTTGTCCACTTTCTTCATTCAATATAGTACTTGAAGTTCTAGCTAAAGCAATAAGACAACGAAAGGAAATAGAAGAAATATAAATTGGAAAGGTAGAATTCAAGGTATCATTATTCACAGATAATATGATAGTGCACATAAGTGACCCCAAAAACTCTATCAGGGATCTCCTTCAACTTATAAACACCTTTAGTCAAGTAGCTGGATATAAGATTAACTAAAAAAAAAAATCAGTAGCCCTTCTATATACACATGATAAATGGGCTGAGAAAGAAACCAGAAAATCAAAACCCTTTAAGATAGTTTCAAATAATGTTAAATGTCTTGGTTTTACTCTAACCAAGCAAGCAAAATTCCTGTATGACAAAAACATCATATATTTTAAGAAAGAAATTGAAGAAGATATCAGAAAATGGAGCGTTTTCCCATGTTAAAGGATTGGTAGGTTAATATAGCAAGAACAGCCATCTTAGCAAAAGCAGTCTAGAAACTCAGTGCAATCCTCATCAAAGTCTGAACGCAATTTTTTTTACAGACCTTGAAGGAACAATTCTCAACTTTGAATGGAAAAACAAAAAACCCAGGATAGCTTAAACAATCTTGTACAATAAAGGAACCTTCCAAGGTTTTACCTTTCCTGATTTCAAGCTCTACTACAGATCTATAGTAATTGAAACAGCATGATATTGACATAAAGACATACAGGTGGATCAATGGAATCAATTTTGAGTCCCAGATATAAATCTACACACCTATGGACACCTGATTTTCAACAAAGAAGCCAAGCTCTACAACGATAAAAAGAAAGCATCATCAACAAATGGTGCTGTTGTAATTGGATGTCAGCATGTAGAAGAACTGAAATAGATTCTAATCTGTCACCCTGCACAAAACTCAGGTCAAAGTGGATTAAAGACCTCTACATAAACCAGTATACACTTAACCTAATAGGACAGAAAATGGGAAATAATCTCAAACATATTGACACAGGAGACACTTTCCTGAACAGGACAACAATGTCACAGGCACTAAGACAGACAATAGATAGGACCTTGTGATGCTTAAAACTTTTTTGTAGGGTAAAGGACACTGTCAATAAGACTAAACAGCAGCCTACAGAGTGGGACAAGATTTTCACCAAGGTCACATCCAACATAGGGCTGATTTTTAAAATATATAAAGAACTCAAGAAGCTAGATATCAAACCAAATAATCCAATGAAAATTTGGTACAGATAGAAATAGAGAAGTCTCAAATAGAAGAATCTCAAATGGCTGATAAACACTTTAGGAGCTGTTCAGCATCTTAAGCCATCAGGGAAATGCAAATCAAAATGATGCTGAGATTTCATTTACACCTGTCAGATGGCTAAGAGCAAAAACAGTAAAGTCAGCTTATGCAGATGTGGAACAAGGGAGCACTCTTCCATTGCTGGTGGGAGTGCAGATTTGTATAGCGCCTCTTTGGAATTAGTGTGGTTGTTTCTCAAAAAGCTGGGAATCGATCTACCACAAAACCCAGCTACACCACTCTTGCATTTATGCAAAAGATACTCAAACATATCACAAGATCATTTGCTCAACTATGTTAACAGCAACTTTATATGTAATAGCCAGAACCTGAAAACAACTTAGGTGTATTTCCACTGAGGAATAAAGACAATGTAGCATACTTACACAATGGAGTATTACTCACCCATTAAAAAAAAAAATCAGAAAACTTGAATGCAAATGTATGAAAGTAGAAAGAAAATCATCCTGAGTTAGGTAACCCAGACTGAGGAAGACAGACATGGTATGTACTCACTGATTAGTAGATATTAGCTGTAAAATAAAGAATAACTATGCTATAGTCCACAGACCCAGAGAGATCGGGTAAAAAGGAGAGCTCAAAGGGTAATCCAATGGCCCCTGGGAAGGGGAAATAGAAGATATTTCATGAGTAGACTAAATGAGGGTGGGAATGGGAACATGATCCATCAGGTGAGGGGGCAGTTCTGGTTATTACAGGGGGAGAGTACTGAAAGAGACCACTGGAAAAGGGGACTTTTAAGGGTCAAGTAAAAATCTAGTTGGAAAGGAATCTGTCAGGAATCTACAAGAATGACTCCAGCTAGGACTCCTAACAATAGCAGATACATAGCCTGAACTGGCCATCTCTTATCACTAGTTTGATGCCTAGCCCAATAGTCACCAAAGAGGCTTCATCCAGCTACTGATGGAAACAGATGTAGACACACAGCCAGAAGACATTGGAGAGAGCTTGAGCAATCCTTCAGAAGAGGGAGAGAAATGATTGTAGGAGCCAGAGAATTCAAGGACACCAAAAGAAAACTCACAGAATCAACTAACCTAGGCTTATAGGTACAAACACACTTAACCAACAGCAGGGAATGTGGATGGAACTATCCTTGGCACTCTGCATATATGCTATAGTTGAGTAGCTTGGTCCTCTCGTGAGACTCCTAACAGTAGGAACAGAGGCTGTCTCCAATTCTTTTAATGACTTTTTGAATCCTTCTCCTCATAAAGTGTCGCCTTGGCCAGCTTTAATACATGGGAAGGTCCTTAGTCTTATTGCAACTTCATAGACTATGTTTTGTTGATACTCTTGGGAGACCTTCCCATTCCTAAACTGAAATGAAGAGGAGTGGATTGCAGGGTAGGAATAAAGGGAGGTACTGAAAGGCAAGAAAGGAGGGGAAAATGTGACAAGGATGTAAAATAAAATTTATTTAAAAAAAACTAATCAATAAAATATGAGGAAGGACAAATTAAAATATTGACTCCCTAGTGTATTACAAAGATCAATGTTGATGAACATACAATTAGTCTTATAATTAATGGTGACATTTACCAAAATAATACTTTAATACCTATATGTCATCTAGAAGTATGTGATTCAGTTGTTTTTACACAACACATGCATTGCTTTGATTCGTATTGTTTATTTTTTATAAATCTATCACTCTAATGCCTCATAGCACAATACTTATTTTTTATTTCTCTCTGGTACCTGTATTTTTAATTTATGTAGAGTTGGAGCTACGAAATCAGAAAATGGTTTGTGTGAAAATGCATATCAAACATTGTGTAATAAGATTCTTGCAGTGAAAAAGTTAGTACAAATCTCTAGAGACTGATAACCAAAACATTTCCAATGAAATCTTCTATCCCTTACCTGGCAGAGGTGGCACATGCCTTTAATCCCAGCACTTGGGAGGCAGAGCCAGGTGAGTTCAAGGCCAGCCTGGTCTACAGAGTGAGATCCAGGACAGGCACCAAAACTATATGGAGAAACCCTGTCTAAAAAAAAAAAAAAAACCCACAAAGAAAAGAAAAACTTCTATCCCTTTATAACTGACAGGTATTAGTTGTTCTCTGATAAAATGTAAATCATTAACCTTCATGACTTTGTAAAATAGGTGTTCATAATTTCTATAAAATACTTTAAATTAGATAATTTATTCATATTTAATGATGATTCCACACAAAAGACACTCATGAATATTAACAATTGAGAGAATACAGACTTCATTTCAGATATGTGGTGACTCATAGATAGATTGTTAGGAAAACAAACACTCTTACTTTTAAAACAAATCTATTAAGAATTATACCTGTCTTTAAGCTCAGCACTCATAAGACAGAGGCAAGCAGAATTCTGAGTTTGAGGCTAGCCTACTGAGCCAGTTCTAGGCCAGTAAGACTACACATTGAATCCCTGTTTTGAAAAAATATATAAAAACCACAATTCAAACACAAAACATATCTATATCTCTTAAGATATCTGTGTACATTACTACACTGAGTGTGTACACACTAACAGATGCAGATCTGATAATTAAGGTTGTTCATCAACTTGATAGGATCTAGAATCACCTCGGAGTCAAATCTCTGGACATGTCTGAAAGGGAGTATAGACTGAATTAAGTGATATGAGAACACCTGCCTTATGGGAAATACCACTGAATGGAATGGGGTGCCATAAAGGAGAAGAGAGAGAAATCAGGCTGAGTGCCAGCATCCATCTGTCCCACCTCCTAGCCTGGTATCTGTGATCAGTTGCCTCTCGCATCTACTTCCAGACTATGCCACCATGGTGGGATGTTTCATACTTTCTTTTCCTGTTTCTGTGATAAATCATTCTAATAAAAGCAACTTAAGAAAGAAAAGGTTTAGTCTGGCCCACAGTTAAAGGATAAAGTTAATTATAGTAGCCAGGGACTCAAAGCTATAGGTCATGTAACAGTCACAATTAGAAAAAAAGGAGGAATTAATCCATGCTGCTGTTCAATCCTTTTTCTCCATTTACACAGTCCTGGAGTCCAACCAAGGAGTGATGTCACAAACAGTCAAGAGTTCTTACCACTTCACCTAATATAATAAAGACAAATCTCCCATAAGCATGCCCAAAGGCCATCTCTAGGTGATATATTCTGTCCAGCAGATACTTGACACTAACCACCATATTATATCAAACTGTGAGGCAGTATTAACTCTTCTTTCATTAAATTGTAAACATCAGTTGTATTATCATGGCAATGAAAAAATTGCTGAATACACAGGCATTAGGATCCTATTTGCAGCACAATTGGATAAAATCTATCAAAGAATTGAGTATCAACTAAATTTGAATGAAAATCTAAAAACTGCCTTTCACAAAAATCAATAAATCAACTCATAATTAAATAAATAGATTTCTTGTTATGTTTTGCTGCAAAGCTTTTCAGTAAATTTCGCAAGTATCCCAAGATCCTAGACCAGCAGAAGCACTGCAATGATGTATGGAAAGTGTTCATGAGAAATACACATGTTATATTTGTTCTAGTTTCAGAATCCAGGAGTGTGCACAATATTAAACGGATAATTATGTACCTAAGTGTACACAATTTTGTAATAAGGAATGAAAGAAAATTGAATTTTACTCAATTACTCCAAGAGCTACATTGTCTTTCTTTTTTAATTCATTTTATTCAGTGTACATTTGTGTGAGCATGTTAGATACCCTGGAACTGGAGTTACAGACAGTTGTGAGCTACTTCATGGGTCCTGGGAATTAAACCCTGGGTTCTCAGGAAGAACAGTCCATGTTCTTAACCACTGAGCTGTCTCTCCAGAAAACATTAGAAAACTTCTTGCTCTTACTTGTGACTTAGTACCTAGTGGTCAACATTCCCCACTGCTCATCCCCTATAAGTCTTAGAAATATGTTTATCAATGTTATTAAATTGAAGACCTGTACATAAATTCACACATCTATGGACACTTGATTTTTTTTATAATGAAGGCATAAATACACACTGGAAAAAAAAAGTATCTTCAACAAATGGTGCTGGTTAAAGTAGATGTCTGTACATAGAAGAATGCAAATAGATCCATATTTATCACCCTGCACAAAACTCAAGTCCTTGTGGATCAAAGACCTCAACATAAAACCATGATACACATGACCTTACTAAAGACAAAAGTGAGGAACAGCCTTGAATGTATTGGCAAAGGAGACAACTTTCTAAACAAAACGCAAATAGACTAAAGCCACTAAAATCAACAATTAATACATGGTACTTCATGAAGCTAAAAATCTCCTGTAAAACAATGGACAGCAGATTGGATAAAGAAGCAGCCTACAGAAGGGGAAAAGATGTTTATCAAGTCCACATCCAATAAAGATCTACTGTCCAAAATATATAAACAACTCAAGAAAATAGACATAAAAAAACAAACAATCCAATTAAAAAAGTGTGTACAGATCTAAAAAGAAAATTCTCAATAGATGAATCTCAAATGGCTGAGAAACACTTAGAGAATGTCCAACACCCTTTGTCATCAGAGAAATGCACATCGAAACAACTTTGAAATTTCTTTGTATACCTGTCAGAACGGCTAAGATCAATAACACATGTGCTGGCTTACTTGACAGCATGGATGTGGATCACAGGGAGCACTTCTCCATTGCTGGTGTGAGTACAAACATGTACAGGCACTTTAGCAATCAATATGGTGGTTCCACAGAAAAATAGCAATCAATCTAGTTCAAGACCCAGCTATAAAACTCTTGGGCATGTACACAAAGAACACTCCATCCTACCACAGGACACTTGCTCAACTATGTTCATTGCAGCTGTATTCATAATAGCTGGAAATTGGAAACCAAGGTGCTCCTGAACCTAAGGATAGATAAAGAAAATGTGGTACATTTACACAATGGACTTATTCAGCAGTTAAAATATGACATCAAGAAATTTTTAGGCAAATGGATTTGACTAGAAAAAAATCACCCTGAGTGAGGTAATATGGATCCATAAAGACAAATGTAGTATGTATTCAATTATTAGTGGATATTAGCCATAAGGTAAAGGATAATCATACCATAATACACAGACCTAAAGAGGTTAAGTAAAGAGAGTGGCTGTCGGGGTAAAGCATGGACCTCCCTGGAGCAGGAAATAGAATAGGTTCAGTAGGTGGACTAGGGGCAGGTGGGGACAGATTATGTGTGGGGAAGGAATGGAAGAAGATACAGTTGGAATTGAGGGGCATTGGGAGGGTAGTATGGAAACCTAGTGCAGTAGAAATTTTCTGGGATCTATGAGGGTTACCCTAGAGAGGACTCCTAGTAATAGCTACACTTTCTGAAGTGGCCATCTTTTGTGGCCAGGAAAAACTTCCAGTGGTGGCACTGTGTTACTTTTAGTTGAGTTGTTGGCCATGGAGGTCCCATGGAGATGCTTAAACAACACAGGCTAATGCAAGGACAAAGGCCTGTCCTCTGAAAACCGATAACATGTAATTGGAGCGAGTGGGTTGGAGAGGGGCAGTGATAAGAACAACATCCACATGGCTCACTGAATGTAAAGGGATAATTCTGGTGTGCTAGTATTTTTTGGCATGAAAAGATACTCTATAGGCTAAAGAAAGAAAAATCTGGACACCAACCCAGCCACAAAACCCTCCACCTACCATCTGTCTTGCCTGCAAGATATGCTGGGCAATGGTGGCACAGAGCTTGTGGAAGTGGCCAAGTAATGTTTGATTTACTTGAGGCCCACACCACGAGAGAGAGCCCATGTCCTATATTGCCTGGATGGCCAGAAAACTGGATAGCCAGAGACCTAGGGTAGAACCAAATATGATTGGAAAACAAACAAACAAAAAAATCCTGAAATGATTCCTAATGATATTCTGATAAACTCGTAGAGTTGTGTCTAGTCTAATCATTATCAGACAGGCTTCCTCAGGCAGCAGTTAGGGGTGAGTACAGAGACCCATAGGCAGACCTCTTGGGATTGGGGAACCCAGTGGAAGAGCAGGAAGAAAGACTTTAGGGGTCACAGGGGGCGGAGGCAACCAAAAGAACATGGCCCACCAATCAGCCAATCATGGCTCACATGGGCCCACAGAGACCAAAGCAGCAAGCATGTGGCCTGTGTCTGCACCAGGTCCTCTGTTAGGACTGGTAGCTTGCTGTTCTTGTGTCTTGGACTCTTCAGATTCTTCTCCTCCTATTGGGTTGCCTTGATATAAGTATTGTATCTTCTTTTGTCCTCTTTGGCTGTCATCTCTTTTCTGAAGAAGAAACAGAGAAGATGTGGATCTGAGGGAGGGGAGTGAGTGGGAAGCTAGGAGGGACTAGATGGGGGAACTGGTTGGGATGTGTTACATGAGAAAGGATCTATTGAATAAATTAATCAGTAATTATAATTTACGAAAGGAAAACTGAAATTTAATAAAAAAGAAGATGTATATCTGACCTTTGTGATAACATTCATATAGGTCTGATTACAACACAGGGCCTGGTTATATCAGAAAAAGTAGTGTCTATAGCTATGGCCTTATTCCCAGTCACATTAGGATAATGGTAGGATAGTGGTGAGGTGTAAGCACAATGATTTAAGAGACATAACTCTATGTCTCTGAAGGATGCCTTCACTTGGTAGATTCACTGTGTAGTGCATTACAATATACAACGTAGTTTCTACACAGAGAATAGCAGATGTCCCAAGGCCTGTAACTATAGTTGTAAATTCACCCCATCAATTATATAATGGTGTCAAAACTATGTTAGCCCACAAAGCTTGGACATTCTAAACATTTACGCTACATTTTTCCTCTTAACACAGAATCTACTAAACAAGAATGGGACTCAAATCCAACATTCACTAACAGTTTGTTTTCTTTGTTTCACAAATACTTCTTGTTTCTCTCAGAATGTTTCACTTTCTCCCAGAATGAACTTATTAAAATAAGCGGTCTGTCTTGTCCTATCGCAGAGGAGAAAACTCTAAACATTTCTAATGGTTCCTTGGTGGGATGGTCACTTATTGATCAAATTAGAGCTTACTCATCCGGATCTGTGGCAACAACAGCAGGCTGCACTCAATTCTGCTCAAATTTACTGAGCATCCAGGTGGAGTTCATTACTGTGAATCACCCAGCATGGTCCCCTGGCAGCAGATTAAGAAAACAGTCTAAATTAGAGATGGCTACACTGCTAAACTTATTCAAAATGTGAGGAACCCCTGTGCATCTCTACATACATCTTATCAGTAGCTTCCTTTTACCTAGGGACATCTCTGTTACTGCCTGCTGCAGTATTTGTATAATACCTGAAATATTTATGAATCTGAAAGCTGAAAAGTTAGTTTTGCTACAAATACATTGCACAGCTGTGTGTTCTTGGTGTGCAAATTCATAATTGGGAATTTACTAATAGAAATTCCAGCTTTTGAACAATTGAATGTGGTTCTACAAATAGCTATGTGGCATAAGCTCTGTTCCTGTCTTTCCCAGACAAGGATGGCTACAACAGTGGGGCAGCCCCTGGGGAGGGATGGATGGAAGGATATGACATCAGTCACTAACAGCCCCTCTGGCTGATTAACTAGCAGGTGTTAATAGGCACCCAGGGGAGACCTGTCCAGTTCCCTGTAGCTAGAGTGGTAGTGACATGATTCAAGACCTGAAGGGCTTAGGGCCCTTTGAGGCTGGCAAAAGGAAAGTGGACTTGGAAAGTGGAAGAAAATGGAGAGAGATGCTTTTCAGAAGGCCTTTCTTAAGCATTAAGTGAGGCAGTTTTGAAGATGTGTTCATAAACATTCTCATACAGATATTCCAGGCATTTATTAAAACAGTAAGGAAATGTACTAATCATTAAAATCACTGCTTTTTCTCCAATTTAGTTTCCAATGGAGTTTTATTAGAAACAGACTTAATTCTTCCTTCACATGACATTTATCACCTAAGTAAGTAAGAAGTACATTACAGAAGTTACTGTGAAATGATGCCTTCATTTCTGAAAGCAGCCAAGGATGTGTTTATATGTCAAATATGAAGAACAAATAAAAGACACTGATATTTTGAGTAACTGATATCTGTTAAAATATGGTGAACCTTGTATTCTGTTTGTCTGTAAAATTAACTTGCTTTGTTTCTTGTCTCAGAGGAATGTTTTAATGCCAGAGTTTTAAGTTTAATATTGTACTGTGCTTAAACAGTTTTTAAAAGCTGAGTTTTTAACAGCATAATACAATACACATATCAGAAATACATACAAGTAATTAACAATGTAAGTACTCCCATTTAATAATGAGAAATGTTATCAGACCCCTCTTGCTAACATCAGTAATTAGTGGTTGCATTTTAAATGAGTGGAAGAATAAATTTTATATTCTTTTCTACATTAATTATTTCATATAACATGCTTTTGAGATTCAGACAGTGCTCTATGCAATTATAATTTATTCATTAATACTTTGAATAATACACAAGTAATTGGTGATATGTTTATGTATTATAAAATTGATAGTTATTGAGCCTTTACTAAATGGATGATAGTAAGTATAATGCTGATGTAAACTTTATAACGTATGTGCTTTGGGGAGTCATAAGGACATATTTAGGTTTGAAACACAATTATAAGTGAAGTACTGGATAGTAGCTATACATGTATTAAATATTATTGATGTCAAAGACTTCAGTTCTTTACAACATTCAAAATTTCTTGTTATGTCTTAGTCTTACAACATTTCTTCTTCTTTTCTTTAATTTTAAGAATTCTGTAGAAGGTATAGTGAATTCTTGCGTTTTGGTGTGCCTTTCTTTACTAATGAATGTGCTTGATGAATTTTTCTCTTTGCATGCATTACAAGAGAAATAATTCATCCATTTTTTCAGGAATATTCCCATTGATTGAATAATAATCAATTATATATCCCAGATACAATCATTTTTACATATGTCAATTAAGAATATATTCTATAATTCTATTATTTTTCTGAAGTTGAAAATTAAACCCATGATCTCATGAATGTGGTAGAGTGAATTAAGATCTTTAAATGTAATCTGGGACATTTAAGTTTTATTAATTATCATATAATGGGATATTTCATTCTAAATATTACACCTCCTATACTCAATTTATTTTAGTGTGATTATGAGTGGTGGTGTGGAGGTGGTGTTTGACTTGAAAACTGTAAAATGATTTATTTCACAGTCATAAAATCTGTAATACTCTATTTCAGACTGAGGGGAAAATCATCCTCCTTTGGTGAGGGGGTGTAAACTACTCCAAATGAATCTTCATGTCTAAACTGTACTGTATTGTTCTCCAGTGTTATTTTAAGAATAGTTTTGTTTAAATGAACACATCATTGAGGAGTTTTCTCTTTATTAGTATGCTTGTGGGACTAGTAGATGCTGCTATACAATTATTTGAATCAATCTTTTGAAGAAGCATCCTTTAGCAATGTTTCAATTTTCCAGTTTTGTGTTGAGTACCAGATGTCAGAAGAGTTGAAAACATTTATTTTGGTGTCTTGGTCCTTCAAGATTTTTCTGATTCAATATCTTTCTAATCTTTCATGGTTATGTATTTAGCATCATTGAGGAAACAGGCTTTGAGGAATAGAAATCTGCATACTTTTAAAAGAAATGATTTGGCCACCTGCACTTTTGAAAGTTGTAAAAAACTATAGAAAGCTTTCCAGTGCAGGAAGCATCAATAAGTAGTGTATTAAGTGTTTTGATTTCTGAGGAGTATGGAGTCTCATTGGAGTGCAAGTTATAACATTTGGAGAGACATGAAAGTGGAATGAGATTAGTGATTTTCAAATTTAACAGACAATAAGTAAAGTATAATGTTATTCCATTGTAAAAACAGAGATAACAATGCCCATTACAAACCAAAAAGAACATGAAATGTGCACATTGGTTTGGATATTTAATGTTCTCTTTCCTGGTATATTTTTTTATTTCTCTAATTTTTAATCTCTTTAACTCTACCACTATCCTCACCTAACAACGGCTACAGCTCTATTAGAGAATCTCAGTGCACATTAGCTACTAAAAGATTTATGTACAGCCAGCAAGGTGGCTGCTCCACAAGTTGCACAGAGGTCAGAAAACATTTGGGCATCTGTTTGATCCTTGCACTATGGTATCCAGGGATTGTACTGAGTCACCCTATCTAAGGAACAAACACTTTTATATGAGCAAAACTAAATATACAAATAAATAGCATTGAAATTATAGGTTTATTGGACATAGGTGCAGAGGTAACAATAATTTCAGCAAAATCTTGGAATCGAGATTGACCTCTTTAAGAGATCAATATTCAACTTCTATGAATTGAAATGTTATCTCAGGTAAAACAGAGTACAATATAGGTAGGGTGTATAGGGCCAGAAGGACAGATAAGAAAATTAAAGCAATATGTGGCTCACAGAGCAATGAATGTATGAGGATGAAATTTTTTTTGCAGCAGTGGAAAACACCAATTAACATTCCTTCAATCTCAGAAATAAACCAAAAAGTAAAGAATACTTCTTAGAAAAATATTAAAATGTATTATCAAAAATAGTCACAGAGAGTTCACAATGCATGTAAGCAGGGCACATCAGCTGTTGGTACTTCAAATGTTTTGTCAACCTTGCCTTTAAAATGGTTAACTGACAAACCAGTGTGGGTGGAACAATGGCCTTTGCTATCAGAAAAATTACAGGAACTGGAGCAGCTGGTACAAGAAAAGCTAAATGCTCAACATATTGAAAGAACCAACCAGTCCTTGGAATTCTCATACATTTGTCATTAAAAAGAAATTGGGAATATGAATAACGGTAAAAGTTCTGAGAGCTAATAATAAAATGATCCAGCCAGTGGGCTTTTTACAACCAGGAATTCCCTTGCTTTATTTGTTACCTAAAAGATGATCTATTATGGTGATTGATTTAAAAGACTGCTTTCTTACTATACTTTTACAAGAACAGGATAGAGAAACGAATTGCCTTCATTTCCAGCCTTTTTTGTTTTGTTTTGTTTTTGTTTTGTTTTGTTTTGTTGTTCAAGAGAGGGTTTTTCTGTGTAGTTTTGGTGCCTGTTCTGGATCTTTCCCTGTAGACTAAGCTGGCCTCAAACTCACAGAGATCCACCTGGCTCTGCCTCCCAAGTGCTGAGATTAAAGGTGTGTGCCACCACTGCCCCGCAATAATTCTCAGCCTTTTAAAAGATACCATTGGAAAGTTCTTTGACAATGAATGTTATACAGCCACACCTTGTATTAATATTTTTACAACAGCCATTAGAAACAATTCATAATATTTCTTCAGTCTATAATTTACTATTATATGGATAATACTGTATTGGCTGATTCAGACACAGATACCTTAGAAAAAAATGTTTGATGAAGTAAAGAGAATTGTACCTTGTTGGTTATTACACATTGCTCCTGAAAAAATATAAAGAAGAGAGTCTATTAATTACCTAGGATATAAGACAGGTTTATAGAAAATTCAACCCCACAAAATACAAATCAGGAGAGATCAATTATAAACTCATAATGATTTTCAAAAATTGCTGGTAGACATTAACTGGCTACAATCCATAATTGAATTAATTACTCAAGAGCTAAGAATTTATTATAAACCTTACAAGGTGATAAGGACTTTAATAGTCCAAGAATATATCATCTGAGGTCGAGAGAGAATGGGCTCTGGTAGAAAATAAATTACAGGGTGAGCATGTGGACTGCTTGCATCCAGAGTTTGACTGTGTTCTGGTTATATAACCTTTTACACATTCTCCCATAGAAATTCTTGTGCAGAGAGAAACAAATATCTTAGAATATTTTTACCACACAAAGAGAATAAAAAATTAAAGACCTATGTAGAAAAGTTTTCTGAATTGATTCTTAAGGAAAAATGAGATTTTGCCAATTAGAATTAATAGACACAGCTGAAATAGTGACACCTTTTACTAATACTAAAACTGTCTCTTTGTGGGCAGAAAATGAACATTGGCAAAGAGCTTGTAGTAATTTCTTGTAAGAGATTAGCAAGAAATATCTCCAAAGCAAGAGACTTCAACTTATATAAAGAACTAATTGGACTTTTCCTCATATGGTAAGAGGAACACCCATTTCTGGAGCCCTACATTATACACTGATGCACATAAATCAAAAAAGGCAGATTATGAGTCAGGAAAAATAAATAAAGTAGCTCAAAGCCTGTATTATTCAATATCATTCAAAATTCAAAAACAGTCAAAAATTCAAAAACCAGAATTATATTGTATTCTCAGATTTTCCAGAACCTCTTACTGACTCTCAATATGTAGAACTATTTGTTTTATATATTGAAACCACTGAACTTATCCAGACAATTCAGAATAGCTTTACTATTTATTCAACTACAACCAGTAATCAGAAGTAGAAAATCATCCATTGTATATAATATATATCAGATCCCATATGGGTCTGCCAGGCCCTCTGGAATAAGATAATGATGAAATTAATCTGCTATTAATAGAAAATGCACTAAAAGCCTCATAGTTTACTAAAAAAAATCATGTTGAAAGCAAAGTTTTGAAGGAAGATTTTTCTACCCCTTGGTAACAAGTCAAGTAAATTATAAGGAAATGTTCTACTTGATTTTTGTATAACAAATGCCATGACTGCAGGAAGTAACACAAAAGGTACTCAAAGAAAGGAAATTTGGCAAATGGATGTGTTTGCAACACTTGGAAAATTTAAGTATGTTCACCATACCATAGATACATATTGAGAGTTTTAATGGGTAACTGCTTCAAGCTCTGTAAAAGCTGATTCTGTAATCATATATTTATTAGAAGTCATGGTTGTTATGGGGATACTTGTACAAATTAATACAATACTGCTACAAGCCACAAAAATATATAAAGTAGGATTTCAGCTAATTATGACAATGCTAATACCTGGAAGAAGTCAAGGGCCTTCCAGAGGTCAAGCTGAGGCTCAAGGAGCCTTGGTGATATTTGGCATTTGATTATTAGACATTTCCTGCTATGAGTTTCTTTTGGGTTATTGTAGCTTTTCTTTCATTTATTGGGTACTATTTTGCCTCTACTAATGGAATATTTAGATAACCTTCTGTACTGACAGCTATGCACAGCCAGAACACCAGTTCAAGCCTCCTCAAGAAAAGCCTGGCCATTTGTGTCTCCAGCAAAATGTCTTCCTACCCATGGATTGGTCTAGCTTAGTGGTTTTGCTAAACTTCACTTAGTTTATAATGGTGGGACACCTCGCACAGGGAGGAGGCAGGGGGAAGGGCTTGGAACTGCCTCTACTGAATGTACCAGGCACTGCTGACTCCCCATGGAAGGAGACCTTACCTTCTTGCAAGAGGTAATGGGAGATGGGTTGGTGAGAGAAAAGGCTGGAGGGACAGGAGGGGGGAAGAGGGGGATCAGTGATTGGTATGTAAAATGAATTTTAAAAGATCTTAAGAAAGAATAACAGTTATAGAAAGTGTCACCAATTCACAACTAAATTTCACAGATTATCAAATTCTCCATCTCTCCTTTTTAGCTTGTTTTTGTTTTATTTTTTTATGTGATAAAAGTGCCAAAATCAATGGTCAAGAGAAAGTCTGATCTGACCTAGTCTGGTGATCAGATGGCCAAACACCCTAACAGTCCTGCTGGAACTCTCATCCAATAACTGATGGAAGTGAATGAAGAGAATCTCGGCCAGGCCCCAGGTGGAGTTCCAGGAGTCCAATTGTTGAGAAAGAGGAGGGACTCAAAGAGTGTGAATTGTTGAGACCAAGGTTGGAAAAGCACAGGGACAAATAGCCAAACTAATGGGAACACATGAACTATGAACCAAAACCTGAGTAACCCCCAACTGGATCAGGCCTTCTGGATAATTGAGACAATTGAATAGCTTGAACTGTTTGGGAGGCATCCAGGCAGAGGGACCCGGACCTGTCCTTAGTGCATGAGCTGGCTGTTTGGAACCTTGGGCCTACACAGGGACACTTTGCTCAGCCTGGAAGGAGGGGACTAGACCTGCCTGTACTGAATCCACCAGGTTGAATTGAATTCCCCAGGGGAGTCTTGGCCCTGGAGGAGATGGGAATGGAGGGGAGAGCATGGGGGGAAGGTGGGGGTTGGGTGGGAGGGGGGAGGACAGGGTAAACTATGGCTGATGTGTAAAATTAAAACACAAATATAATAATAAAAAAAGAAAGAAAAATCCCTCTTCTCTATCTTCAACTGGACTCCTGGAGCTCAGCCTGGTACTTGGCTGTGGATCTCTACATCTGCTTCCATCAGTTACTGGATGAAGGCTGGTGAATACATTTGGGGTATTCCCCAATCTGTTTACCAGGGTAAAGTAGTTCAGGCCCCCTCTCCACTATTGCTAGTAGTCTAATCTGAAGTTGTTCTTGTGGATTCCTGGGAACTTCCCTAGCACCAAGTTTCTCCCAGTCCCTGGATCTCTCTCTATCAAGATATCTCTTTCATTGCTTTCCCACTCCATCCCTGTTCTAGCTTGACCATCCTGTTCCCTCATGATCTCATCCTTATTCCCTACCCTCTATTGCGCCCTCTTCCTCAGTTTACTCATGGAGATGTCATCTATTTCCCCTTCTAAGGGTGATCCATGTGTCCCTTTTAGGGCCCTCTTTGTTAGCTAGCTTCTCTGGAGCTGTGGGTTGTAGTCTGGTTTTACATCTAGTATCCACTTATAAGTGAGTACATGCCATGTTTGTGTTTCTGAGTGTGGGTAATCTCACTCAGGATATTTTCTACTTCCATTCATTTGCCTTCAGATTTCATGATATCATTGTTTTTTACTGGTGAGTACTACTCTACTGTGCATATGTACCACATTTTCTTTGTCTATTCTTTGGTTGAGGGGCACCTATGTACCTATGTTATTTCCAGGTTCTGGCTATTACAAAAAATACTGCTATGAATTTATATTGTTGAGCAAGTGTCCTTGTGGAATGACTGAGCATTCCTTGGGTATATGCCCAAGAGTGGTATCATTGGGTCTTGAGAAGACTGATTCCCAACTTTCTGAGAAACTCTCATACTGATTTCCAAAGTAGCTGTACAAGTTTGCACTCCCACAAACAGTGTAGGAGTGTTCCCCTTGCTCCACATCTTCTCCAACATAAGCTGTCATTAGTGTTTGTGATAGCCATTGTGACAGGTGCAAGATGGTATCTCAAGAGTTATGTTGATTTGCCTTTCCCTGACAACTCAGGATGTTGAGCTATTCTGTAAATGTCTTTCAGACATTTGAGATTCATCTGTTGAGAATTTTCTGTTTAGCTTTGTAGTCCATTTTTCAATTATTGTTTCATTCTTTTATGCCTAGTTTCTTGAGTTCCTTATTTATTTTGAAGATCAGCCCTCTGTCAGATGTAGACTTGATAAAGATCTTTTCCCATTCTGTAGCTGTCATTTTGTCTTATTTACCATGTACTTTGCCTTATAGAAGCTTCTCAGTTTTAGGAGATCCCACTTTTTAATTGTTGATCCCAGTGTCTGTGCTACTGGTGATGTATTTAGGAAGTGGGCTCCTGTGCCAATGTGTTCAAGGTTACTTCTTACTTTCTCTTCTATCAAGTTCAGTATAACTGGATATATGTTGAGGTCTTTGATACACTTGGACTTGAGTTTTGTGCATGCAATAAATATGGATCTATTTGCAATCTTTTACATGTTGACATTCAGTCATGCCAGCACCATTTGTTGAAAATGCTTCAATTTCCATTGTATAGTTTTGGCTTCTTTGTAAAAATCAGGTGTTTATATGTATGTGGATTACTGCCAGGGTCTCCAATTTGATTCCATTGGTCCACATGGAGGTTTTTATGTCAATACCAAGCTGTTTTTATTACTATAGTTTGACAGTAGAGATTGAAGTCAGGGATGGTGATGCCTCCAGAGGTTGCTTTATTGTACAGGATTGTTTTAGCTACCCTGAGTTTTTGTTTTTCCATACAAAGTTGAGTATTGTTCTTTCTTGGTCTGTGAAGAATTGTGTTGTGATTTTGATGGGAATCACATTGTATCTGTAGATTGCTTTTGGTAAGATTGCAAGTTTTACTATGTTAATACTACCTATCCATGAACATGGGAGATCTTTCCATTTTCTGATATCTGATTCAGTTTCTTTCTTCAAAGACTTAAAGTTCTTGTCATACAGGTCTTTGACTTGCTTAGTTAGACTTACTCCATAATCTTGTGTGTGTGCATGTGAGTGGCTGTGGAGACCGGAGGTCATTCTCTCTTCTCTCTTCTCTCTTCTCTCTTCTCTCTTCTCTCTTCCTCTCTCTCTCTCTCTCTCTCTCTCTCTCTCTCTCTCTCTCTCTCCTTCTTCCTATCCCTCTCTGACACCACACACACACACACACACACACACACACACACACACACTCCCTAGCCACAGCTGGAGTTTCATGTGGACAGAAAGACTTTATGATCCAGAGAACAGAAAGCACAGGAGCAAATCACAAAATAATGATTTTTATTTTTGGAAAGCCAGGACCACTATATTTGATGAACTCACAGAAGCTATGGTTGCCTGCATAACATGTATACAAGATCAAGTCAATCAACATCCTAAGCATGAATGGAGAAAGGATTCATGATCCCTATACTGGGTAGTTTAATGTCAAATTAATGTTCACTAAAGTCATCCCCTCAAACTCAATTAAGAATATACATCCATATGGTCATTCTATATGAGCAATTTCTTAATTAGTGATTGATGGGGGAGGGCCCAACCCAATGTAGGTGAGGCCATCCCTGGATTGGTGATCTGGGTTCAATAATAAACATGCTGAGCAAGTAAGAGTGAGTGAGCCATTAAGGGTTAGTCTAGGAAGTGTTAGATGGGGAATGAGAAAAGTATAGTATGTTAAAATATACAATATTTTATCAGAGAATTAAAATCTTTTAAAATAGATTAAAGAAAACAAAAATGCACAATTTTAAATTATTGAAAAAAGAAAAACTAAGTATATATATATGAGTACTAATTTATATGTAAGAACTGGTAGATGCAGAAGGTTTATCTTTAATCAAAGAGCAAAAATATCAAGAATTTGACATAGAGTAGACTTGGAAAACAGATATAGAGATATGACTAGAAAGAAAAAAAAACAGAAAGAAAGCATATATACATAGTCTTAAGGCATTTTCCTTTGGAGAAACAAATGAATCTTTGACAAATTAATTAGAAACCTTCCCAAAGGAAAGCATCTTTTAAGTAGTTTAGGTCTTATTGCTGAATAATAATAAATGATCATGTTGAACTGCAGTAAGACTTTCTGGGGCTTTGATCTGAAAAAGGGAAACTAGCATATATTGATTAAGGATATAAGATGTTTGCAAAGAAAAAGTATAATAACCAACCAAATTCTGTATTTACCTTACAGTAATAAAAATTGATTAACAAGAATACAGTGGTTATATTTTTCTCATTGTACTTAATCTGAGAAAAATATTCCCAGACTGATATAAAGTATAACAGCCACTGAACCTGATCTGAAATCTTAATAGAGATGAGAGAGGAGAAACATGTCTCTCAGATGTGCATCTTTGCATCCCACTTAATGTGGCCTTACCCTGTTGTGAGATATTTGTATGAAGTGTCACTCTGAGACTGCCAATAATTTTACCTTGAATTAGAGGGCAGAGTCAAACATTGGCTGACTGGAATCAGCAATAGAGGTTTTGGAGGACCAAGATAGTGGAGCACAGGAAGTAATAGGGAGGGGCTTCCAAAGATGCCTGGTCTTTTTGGTCTGGAAGTGTGGAAAGGCAGGGTTAGCTAATCGTTCCTCCATTGCTCTTTATAGATCTATGAGGTTTTTACCCCAATATCAGACTCCTGAGTTTTATTTAATAATAGAAAAATATAAGTAATCGCTTAGTTGCCCCTTTGGTAAGATCTTGTGATGTTTCTACATAAAATTTGATCTTGATGATCGTGATACCCAGCTTTCCACGACTTTGCTCACACATCAATAGAGCAGGAACTTGTGAATGGACAGTTTTGAATGGTATGAACTGGGAGAAAAAGTGTTTTTTCCGGATGCAATATAAATATGTATTTTGGGTCTGTCAGTGTGTCTTCTTCTGTAAGAGTTATGTCACTGTGCATGTGTGAAGGTCAGAGGTCAGTCTCAGGTGTCAGTCCTCATCTTCAACCATATCAAAGGCAGGGTCTGTCTGCTTTTATTTTTTTTACAAGTTTTTGAGATTATAATTATATCATTTCGAGGGGGCATTAAGAGCACCTAGCTATTTGAAACATAAAATGTTGTGAAAATAGTGTACTAAACAGAACAGCTACCCACAATGTTCCTTTGTTCTAAAATATCAACCTCTCCAAGGTGAAGAAATCCTGGTCTGTCCAAATGGAATTAAATAAGCTTTGCATATTTGAGAAATAAGTGAAGTAATAACATTCTAAAGTGTACACTTGGACTTTTATTAACATTTGGCATTGTATATCTAAAAGTGAGCAACCCTTAAAACAAAATGCGTACATGGTGTCTCTTGTGCACACTTTCTTTTGCAACATTAAACATGATTAAATTAGATTATGCAAAAATTAGATCATAGAGTGTTTATGTTTCACCATTTTTCATTTATTTAATTATTCACTCAATGTACATTATATACAATGTGTATTAAAATATGTGTTAAACTATGCTGGAATTGGAAGCAAAGTGAGAGTTGCTTCCCTTTGCAATGTGATTCCAATCAGAAAGGAAAGATTCATATGGAAGAAATATTTTAGCATAAAGGATGTAGTGTCAAAGTGTCACAAAGTTCAATAATGACATAAGTAAGAAGATGAATGATTATTCTCATAAGCAATGACTAAGAATCAGAAAAATTGTTTTTCTCCTTATGTGCATGTGTGTTTTGGCTGATGGTATGTCTATACATAACATGCACGCTTGGGACCCATGGAGATCATAAGAGTGTATCAGATGCACTGGAACTGAAATTGTGGATACTTAACACGTGGGTTCTCAGAATCTAACCAATGTTCTGGGAAAACAGCCAGTGCTTGTGACAGATGACCAATCACTCAGCCCTTATCAGACTTTTCATTAATGTTTTGAACAAAATCAATGACATTAGCTAGTCTTCTAAGTAATATTTTGAAATTACTTTTATGAAAACTCCACATTGTTGCTCTTGCATTAATAGCCAATCATAAACTTTTATGTTCATTATACTTAGTTTTTCTTGTAAAATGAAAGTTAATTTTTGTGTATATTAAAGTGATATATTTTTTTTAGTTTTGGAATATAAAGACATCAACAAAAGTTATAATCAGCCATGGTAGGTGTTTGTCTTTTGTCCCATCACTCGGATGCAGAGAAGGCAGATCTTTGTGAGTGTGAGTCCAGCCTGGTTGATACAGAAAGTTTCAGGACAGCCAGGGTTACACAGAAAGATAGTTTCTCAAAAATTAAAGTACACTTTTAGTAAAATACTATTAATATTGATTAATGTATGTTTCTATTATAACATTATGTTTATTCATATAATATACACAAACATCTACATGTACATATATAATTTCAATTACACTTAACATAATTTCATACTGTGGATTTCATAAATCTAATATTTTAACAATTAACACCCTTCAAGTGGTTATGCTCTCAAATACTTATCTATACTCCCTTTGCTAGCTGTTTCTAGCTGTTTCTAGCTGTTTGCTAGCTAGATTCTATGCTGTTTGCAACATAGAAATAAAATTATTGTAGATCCTTCTGGTGCTTATATTTGTTAAAGTAAATTTTTAAACAATAAAATCACTATATCAAAATATGTGACAATTAAAATTCCAATTAAGGTATCAGGTAGACTTTATCAAAATAAGTATATCACAACATAAAAAAGATAAAATTATAGATACAATTAGACATGTCAGATATTTACAAAGAGAAGTTTTGCATAACTAAAAATTTTCAACAATGTAACAGTAGCTCCACACTCACTGCTCTGCATTTCCAGCCATGATGGACTGTATCTTCTCAAATGTGAGCTACAAAAGATTCTTCCTTCCATAAGTTGCTTTTGTTTGGTATTTTCTCTCAACATTTGAATTTACTGTGTCTTTTTTTTTCTGAATCTTAGACTCATTACCATGAAAGATAGAATTAACACGTCTGACTAGAATTCATGTCTTACTTGAGGAGCATAAATACAGAACTATTTCTTTTAAGTCTATTTGCATACTTTGTTTTTAATATCATTTAGCATGCAGGTGGGGGTGTCCCATTCTAACTGGAAATATCAAGTAACTTTATACAACAAAGGTTGCAGTGAGCAAATTATTGTTTAGAAATGATAGGTTACATAAAACAATATTTATTACATTTTTCAATTGTCAACCATATATTAAGATTCAGAAGGATCATTAAAGCCTAAGGGGAAGATGAGAAGAAACATTATAGAATTAGGAAATGTAATTTTAAATTGTTATTAATGGGATTCTGTGTTTTGTGGCTTTTAATAACTTTGATATTTTGAAAAAGGGAAATAAATGATGTTGTATTTAATTTCCAGTGTAGCATTCAGATCTCTCTAACATACCTCAAACAAATATCTCCAAGAAGATAGTAAATGACTTCAGGTTATTTATGAACTTATCCCCTCAGCTGTAGAGAGATCAGCCATGGGTGAATCAGATCCTCTGGGGTGTGGAGACAGGAACATAGAGGCAGGTGTTCTCTGCCATTGGGTTGTTTTCCTTTCTCCTGCTTCTCTCTTCCCTTCCTTCTCATTGACCTTGCTCCTGTGTGTCTCTGCTGCTCCCTATAGCCACCTCCCTATTCTGTATTTTCTCAGTGCTGCTTCTTTACGATCAGCTCCTTAGTAGTCAAAGGAACTGTATTCAGGAACGTACTTATCATCCAGCTGTTCATGAGTGTCTTGGAAGCTGATAAATGCCAGCTAAAAGGACAATGTCTGAAGATGCTGGGAAAGCAAGGCCAATGAAGGGGGTCATCAGAACTGTAATGGTGGCGGTCACATAGCAGTACTGTGACACAACAACTTCCTGTTGCAAATTTCCAATGCAAATCAACATCTTTATTGACTGAAACTCAGTGTGAATTCAGTGTGGGCTGAATGTTGGCATGTAGTGCTCAGGAGTTTAGAGAAAACTAGGATGAAGGAGGGAGTTTTAAGTCTATTTACTGAGCTCCTAAACATAGACTATAACCACTATATGTGATGAGAAACAAATAAATAATACATTCCCTTGTAATTTCCAGTCAAAGCCAATTCCTGGGCACCGCAGCAGTGTGAACATTATGTGACATATACATATTGGGGAGAATAACAAAATGTGACTTTAAATTAAGGAGAGTGAGATTTTGATCCTATGCGTGGTTTCTCTTTCACAGACAAGATTTAAAATTGTTGTTAAAAACAATTTAGTGTCCTAAATATTCATTTGCCCAAGAAATGTAAACGACTTCACTAAAGCTGCAGTCTGCATGGTGGCACAGTGGGGTGAACTGCAGAGTGTGTTATGACACTTTTTTTTCTTGTAGATTTTTCTGATAGATAACTTTAATCTAATTTCCTCTCTTTCTATGAATGTTACCATTCATTTAAAATGTGATTTCCTGTATGCTTGTTACTAATGACATAATTTACTCTGAGATGCAAATGCTTATACATATGAACACAAGACATTAAGAACTTATGACATAGAGGTTCATATGCATCAGGATAGCTACATTTTAATTGTTTTGGTCTTATTATTATTTTGACTTTTAAACGTTAATGACATAGTATTTTTCTTACTTTAATGTTCATGGAACGTGAGTTAACATCACTTTTACTTTTTATAGTAGAAACACCAAAAATCTTTCCAATTCTGTGTTTATTATAGTGACTCAAAATCCAGTTTCCATATTATAGTCTAATTTACAGCTCTGTCATCCTCAAGATAAGACCAAGTAGGAGAATCTTGATTAAAAATTCATTTTATACTTTTTCATCACAGAAAAAGAGATGAATATATATGCAGACAAACATTTAAAAGAATATTTACCAAGCCGATGCCTATGGTCACTTACAGAAGGCAAGCAATAAAAGGAGTTTTGCTGTAACAAGACTCCATGACCAAGGCAATGTTTAAAAACAAAACATTAACTTAGTGCCTCACAGTTCCAGAAGGTTAGAATCTATGACCATGATGGTAGGGAACATGGCAGCAAGCAGGCAGGCACTGCACTGGAGTCACAGACGAGAGACTACATTTAATCTAAGCTAATCTAAGCACTAGGCACACACACACACACACACACACACACACATACACACACACGGAGAGAGAGAGAGAAACAGAGACAGAGAGACAGAAAAAGAGTGTGTGTATGTGAGAGACAGAAAGACAGAGAGTGAACTATGAATGGTGTGGGATTTTTAAGCCATAATGCCCACTCCTATGGCATACTTCCTCCAGCAAGGCCATACTTTCCTATCTTTCCCAAACAGTTTCACCAACACAGGATTAAGTAAGTATTCACACATTATGAACCTATGGAGGCCATTTTCATGTAAACTACCATACTTAGGTAACTTTCTATTCTATTTCATGGTTTATATTATATATTTGAATAAATTAAAAGAATAACAAATAATGGAAAAAATCTTCTAGCAAATCTGGCACATATGAAATTATTTATATATGTACATTCTTATAACACTTGTTGTTTTTTTGTATTTATATGTATTTTGGGTACAAATTAATTCTTACTATAGGTTGAACTAATCTGCAAACAGAAATCTGATACATGCATTAAAAGTAACCAATCGCTGAAAGCAGGTTGAAAACTCCTCCGTTGCTGGTGGGAATGCAAACTTGTACAGAAACTATGGAAATCAATATGGTGGTTCCTCAGAAAATTGGAAATCGATCTATGTCAAGACCCAGCTATACAACTCTTGGGCATACACACAAAGGACACTCTATCCTACCACCATGACACTTGCTTTACTGTGCTCGTAGTGGCCTAATTCATAAAAGCCAGAAACTGGACACAACCTACATGTCCTTCAACCAAAGAATCTATAAAGAAAATGTGGTATATTCATACAATGGAGTATTTATCAGCAGTTAAAAAAATGACATCATGAAATTTGAAGGCAAGTGGATAGAACTAGAAAAAAAAATCATCCTGAGTGAAGTTATGTTAGGGCAATGCATTGTAGCATTCTTGCCCTGTAGCTAGCATTGCTACAATCCAGTGGAGTTCTGGTTGTGCCCCATCATCTTTTTGGAGATTTTGAGGTCATTTCTAGGAGTTGTGTCTCTGTCTGTCATAATAAGCTTTTCCCATTAAACATTTTTAATGCTATATTCAGCAGATCTCTGACAAGTTTGAGGATCATTGCCTATTAAGTATATCTGACTAAAGAAACCTTGCTTGTATTTAGTTACCTGCTGAAAACATATACAGAAGATTAAATAAGACTTATTTTTAAAATTAATTACATTGTTACTTAGCATGAATACAAGTATATTCTGAACACATTAAAGAAATTGATCCTTTATGAGGTGACCAATCATTAATTTGCATATCTTAGTTATCTTTAACAGTTTACAATAAGTTAGTAACTTTTTTAAGATTAGGACTTTACATCTTTATCTTTGTTAAGTTTGAGCCTTAAAAAATAACAACTTCTAAATTTAAGTATTTTAGTATCAAGATAAAATTTTTAAATCATGAGTATAGTCCATAGGGAGACTGGCAAGTTTACTTTCCTGGTTCTTACATAGTAGACCATTAAAGAATATCACAGTCTCTTATGTGACTCTGTTTATCAAAACTGTTTAAAGTGTGTTTAAAGACTCTCAACTCTGTACTCCTGCAGTATCAAAAATAAAGTACTCCTTTTATTTCAAGAGTGAAGAAGATATAAGGCATTATTATAATTGTATAAGGCAAAAAAAAAAAAAAAAACAAGCTCCAACAGTGCAAATAATTCAATGTTTAATACCAAATTGTTTGGCCCCACTCTTGGCAGCATACATAATCTACCTTCTAGATCTCAGCTGGTTCAATGACCCCTATATGTCTTTAAAACCAGTATGATCTCAGTGACTATTACAAGTTTGGCTGCCAACGAAAGGTATGTTCTTGCATATGAATGCATGGAAGTACAGTTTTAATATCTTATTAAAAAGGAATGGTTTTTAAATCCTATCTTTCATAAATATTGTTTTCAGGACATGAATTATGATAAAGAAATCCATCATAACCTGAAATAGTCTCGATACCTGTCATTGTCTTCTTGGGTAGTCCATACTATGTGGTCACATTTAATCATGATGGTGGTAAAGTCATATAACATCCTTCCTCTTCAGTACTAGCAAAGATGGCTGCCAGCCATGTGGCTGCCTAAAGATGGCAGCAGGCCATAAGATTCTGATATACCATAATGTCACATGGATTCCTTAAGATGACCTGTGATTGATTGTTAACTATCAACCCCGTGTTGAGGGTTATGAGGTAACATTTTTTGTTACAGATATTTACATATTTTTAACCATTTATAAGTGGGTATTGCTGTTAAGCAAATGATAATAATATTTCTCAACCATTTATATTTCCTCTGTTGAAAAATTTTATGTTAGGTCTGTACTCCATTCCCATTTTTAAATTGTATTTATTTTATTTTGGGATATCAAGTTTGTGAGGTCACTATATTTTAGACACTAGATTTCTGGAATGAGAGTTGATAAAAAATCTTTTCCCATTTTGTAGGCTGCCACTTTGTGATGCTTCCCTTCTTGCTTCTGATTTTTGTTAATTTGGATATTCTCTTTCTCTGCCTTCTACTTAGTTTGAATAAGGATTTGTCAATCTTACTGATTAGAATAGCTTCACCAGCTTGTTTTTTAGGTCCATTTGCTTAGAATATTTTTGCCAACTCTTTACTCTGAGGTCATATCTGTCTTTGATGTTGATATCTGTTTTTTGAATACAGCAGATGGATGAATCCTGATTTCAAATCCATATGTTAGTCCATGTCTTTTTTGGGGGGAAATGGTACACTGATAATGACAGATTTCGATGTCCAGTGATTGTTGATTATATTGTTGTTGTTGGTGGTGGTGGTGGTGATGTGTGTTTGAGTGTGTCAGTGTGTGTTTCCCTTCTTTTGATTTTGCTGGTGAAATTGTTTATTTCCTGTGTTCCTTAGGTTAGAGCTGTCCTTCCAACACATTCTGTAGGGCTAGATTTGTAGACAGATATTGTTTGAGTTTCACTTTATTGTGAATTACATTGTTTTCTCCACTTACGTTGATTGAAAGTTGTGTCGGGCATAGTAATCTGGGCTGGTATCTATGCTCTCTTAGAGTCTTCAATACATCTGTTCAGGCACCTCTGGCTTTTAAAGTCTCCATAGAGATCTTGGATGTAATTCTAATAGGTCTATATTTATATGTTATTTGTCTTTTTCCTTTGCAACTTTTAAAATTCTTTCTTTGTTCTGTACATATAATATTTTAATTATCATGTGCCAAAGGAACTTTCTTTTTTTTGTCTCATCTTTTAGATGTTCTGTATGCTTCTTGTACCTTCATAAGCATCCTCTTCTTCAGGTTATGATGAACTATATAGATCTGAAGAAAACATTAAAGGAATGAAACTTTTAGAACTGAATATAAAAGAAAATATTTCAGAGCTTGCAACAGGTAAAGATATATTGATATGAAAACAAAGAAAAATCCATAGTAGAAGAAATTAATAAATTGGTGTTCACTAAATATAAAATTTTATTTTTAGAAAGGACATCATTTCATGAGAAGGAAAATATAAAATACTTGTCAATCAAATGTGACAAAGGACTCACGTTTAAAATGTTTGAAGAACATAAAATCAGAGAGGCCACACAGAGACTAAGAGTGTACTTTTGTAATAGATCCAAATACAGTTCCCAGCACCTCCATTGGGCAGCTCATAATTAAATGTGACATTACATCAGGAGTATTCAACAGCTCTTGCTTCTGTGGATATCTGCACTGATGTCCACATACTAACTTCCACAGAAATAAAAATAATAAAATCTGGTATTTAAAGATCTCCCAGGAGTCAGCTTTAGCAGAAAATCCAGTCATAAAATGATCAAAGAAAGTGACAGTTCATGGAGATGATACACAAATAAGACACGAGCAATTACACACATGGTCAACATTTCTACCCATAAGGACAACACAGGCAGGGGCTACGATGAAACAAAACCACCCACTTTCAGAACAGGTGAAATAAATAGACACAATATCAAATGATAATAATGATGCAGAAATTGTTCAAAGAAAATGGGAAATAATTTGATACTGACTTAGAAATGAACCAACTATTTAATGCATAAACAAGCAATTGTCATTCTGATCATTTAACCTAAGAGAATAAAATGTATTTTCACAAAATACTATGTACTGTGCAAAATTGAATTCAACAGTTTAAAAGTGGAAACACAATATATTTTGCTCCTTGGGTGAATTGATAAGAAACAGTATATCCTATTGCTAAGACACTATGAAATTTAAAATTATTGACATATTTAGCAGCTTGGAAGAATATCATTGACATCATTCTGGGGAAAAATAACATGATCTCAAAGTACACAATGTATATGATTTCACTTTTTTATTCTTACTGATAGAATGCCAGAAATGGAAACACATAAGTTGTTCTTAAGAGAGATAGCAAAGCAAACTCTTTGTGTTTATAGTGAAACTCATTTCCTTGATTGCACAGGTGGTCACAGAATCTTATTGATATGCACATACTTGTTATGCTAACCTCAAATACTTATTTTGGATATTGCACTAGAATCACATAAAGTGTAAACAATTGTGTTAGTTACTTTTCTCCCTGCTGCAACACAAAAGTACCTGAAAAGAGACTCTCAAGGCAGACAGGGTGTGTCTGGTTAAGAGTTGTAATTTATCATGGCAGGAAAGTTGTAGCAATAGACTTTTAAGCTGTTGGCTACTTTCATTCCTGGTCAGGAGCCAGAGATCTAAGCTCACTTTCTCCTTGTTTTCAGTCCAGTATCCCACCACCTGAAATGGAACTCCTCATATTTAAGACAAATTTTCCAACTTCAATTAACCTAATTCAGATAATAACCTGTCACTGGATTGTCTGTTAAGTGACTGTAGATGTAGTCAAGTATACAGTCAATATTAACCCTCACACCATTGGAGGAAACTGTGTGGCATACACACTGACTGTCATTATGACATGCTAGTTTTGATGAAACCAAGGACACTAAATTCTGCTTGAGATTGTGTTTACAAAAAGGTACTTGTGAGTCATGGGCGACAAATGTGCCCAACTAGAGAACACAGAAAGTTTATTCAGTCTAGATTTCTACCAAAAGTCCATTTCAAAGAAAATACCATAACTTAAAGAAATTAAACAAATATATTTGCTTTCATAGTTTTTTTTTTTTCAGTAACGGTTTTATCATTATAACTACATCAGATGCTAAGCTCTCTTTACTAAGTGAAATTTGGAAGGAGAGAGAACAATGCCAAGAAATCTCAAAGTTCTGATAATGTGATTGAAGACAGTTTTTTTTTTCTTTTCCATTTGTAATTCAACATGCCTACTGTTGCATGAATCTTAAAAGGTCTTATTAATAAAAACAAACCAAGAACCAGGTATTGAGTTAAAACTCGAAGATCTGAAAAGCAGAACAAGCCACAGCTTTCTCACCTTGCCAGTTCCTCAGCTGATCCTGTGTCCTCAAACTGAGAGCTTCTGAATCATCATCCAAATGGATCTCAGCTCAACTGCTGCTAAAAGCCTAAAAGCTTAACCAGACCCTAGTTCCTGGTTTTCATGCCTTATACATTTCTGCTTGCTGCCATCACTTCCTGGGATTAAAGGCTCCTATTACCACTCCTGGCTGTTTCCAGTGTGGCTTTGAACTCAGAGATCCAGATGGATCTCTGCCTCTAGAATGCTAGGATTAAAGGTGTGTGTGCCACCATTTTCTGGCCTCTGTATCTAGTGGCTGTTCTGTTCTTTGACTCTAGATAAGTTTATTAGGGTACACAATATTTGGGGGAACACAATATTACCACAGCCTACTACTTCTGATCTATGTTTTTCTGCCAAATGAAGTGTTATGATGTCAGTTGCTAATAATCACCATGAGTAAGAACAATGCAGACAGGTTATTTTACCACAGGATGATTGAATAATGGTACATTGAAATTTTCAAAGGGCAAATTTTTAAATTAAGAATTTAAATTAAAGAATTTTTAAATTAAGAATTTTATGAAGTAAGAGAATATACACCAATTCTTCCCTCAGAAATAAAGTAAGAATTGAAAAGAGGCAGTATTTGATAAGACATATTTGAATATAATCAATATTTTCATTTGTAAATATAGTTTGTATGCTATTCAAATGAGAAATCTTATCAAACTAGTCTCTGTTTGATTCATAAAAGAATGAATTTTCTTTCCAATCTGCTGTCATGGTATAGTAACCACCTCAGTAATAAAATGATAAAATGTAGGTTAAGAAACATCAACACAAAAGTCATTTAGGAGGATTGGTTAAGGTCTTATTTTGCAGAAACAATCACAGTGCTGTTTGGTTGCCACACTGTGTAGACTCCACATCTGTAGTTATTGTTTTATCATTAATAGAGATCACTACTGAGTAGATTTTCAGGGTTCATGATGAATGATGTCACAATCTTTTCAAAGTGAGCTAATTTTTCATCTGATTGTAGCTCTGGGAGTAAAGCACTAGAAATAGTATCTATTAAGTTTTATTGGCTATTCATAAAAGCTTATAACAACCGGCTGGATCCTGAAGCAGCGCGGTGGGTGTGCAGCTATATTTATTATCAGCACTGTAAACAATATGTATACTTCCATTTCAGGTTAATTAGCAAAAACGTTATCTAAACATTGTATGGCTGTGTTTGCTATGAATGAGTCTGTTAAAAAGAAACAGAGAATCTGAGGACATGGTGTATCTTTTCTTTGGGGTCTTTCAAAAGGAAAGATTTATGTGGGAAACCATACATTTCAAATTATTCAATTATTCTTACAGTTCTCTGTTTTTGTAAGTGAGGCTTTCCTACCTTTTCAGAGAAGATGTCTCACTGTAATGGATGGTAACTGATACATCCTTCTTTTTTATTTCTGTGTTTGCATAAAACCTACTGAGTTCCAGAAGGGTAAGTGCTATGGGACAATGTTTTTGTACACTGCTTTAATAAAATGCTGATTGGCCAGTAGCCAGGCAGAAAGTATAGGTGGAGTGAGCAGATGAGGAAAATTCTGGGAAGAGGAAGAGCTGAGTCAGGATTCACCAACTGGACACAAAGGAAGCAAGATGACAAGGCAGAACTGAGAAAACGTACCAAGCCATGTAGCTAAACATAGATAAGAATTATGGGTTAATTTAAGTGTAAGAGCTAGTCAGTAATAAGCCTGAGCTAATGGCCAAGCAGTTATAATTAATATAAACTTCTGAATGTTTATTTTATAAGAGGCTGCAGAACTGTGAGTGAGAGAGAATTTTCTGGACCGTGCAAGACCACAAGGCTGGGCAGGACCAGATAAACTTTAGTTGAGCAAGAAAACTTTAGTTTTCTCCAGTCCTGCCCACCAAGCCCCCACAATCCCAGGGTCTGCTTATAGAATAGTCACACAGAGGCTTATATTAATTATAACTGCTTGGCCATTAGCTCAGGCTTATTACTGACTAGTGCTTACATACAAATTAACCCATAATTCTTATTTATGTTTAGCCAAGTAGCTTGGTACCTTTTTTCAGTTTGGCCTTCACATCCTGCTTCTTTGGTGTTTGGCTGGCAATTCCTCACTCAGCCTTCCTCTTCCCAGAATTCTGCTTTGGGTTTGGGATGTATTGTATGAAAAAATCTATTCTCAATTAGAAAGAAAGAAAGAAAGAAAGAAAGAAAGAAAGAAAGAAAGAAAGAAAGAAAGAAAGGAAGGAAGAAAGGAAGAAAGAAAGGAGGGAGGGAGGGAGGGAGGAAGGGAGGAAGGAAGGGAGGAAAGGAGGGAGGGAGGGAGGAAGGGAGGAAGGGAGGAAGGGAGAAAATAGGTATATGGATATTTTTTTGTGTGTGTGGAGCTGAGGATCAAACCCAGGGCCTTGTGCTTGCTAGGCAAGCACTCTACCACTGAGCTAAATCCTCAACCCAAAAATATGGATACTTTTTAAAGCAAAGGAAACTTCTGTAATTATTATTGTTCATAGGATGATTATTCTAGTTTTCAGGATATTTGCTATTTTTTTAATCTGTTTTTGAGTTAGGTCAGCAATATAGTTTTTGTTGGTTTTTTATTTATTATTTATTTATTTACTTATTGGGTTGTTTTGTTTTGTTTTGTTTTTGAGACAAGGTTTCTCTGTGTAGTTTTGGTACCTGTCTTGGATCTCATGCCATAGACCATGCTGACCTTGAACTCAGAGAGATCTGCCTGACTCTACTTCCTAAGTGCTGGGGTTAAAGCTGTGTGCTACCACCACCCAGCCTAGCAATATAGTTTTAAAGAGAGTAATTGCTTCAAGAATCTTGTGCATGAACAAAATTTTTTCAAGAGAAGTATGGTACACTAGCTTCCTTTAAAGTATTCTGTAATCAGGCCGGCTTGTGGTGGCACACACTGTTAATCCCAGCACTGGGGAGGCAGAGCCAGGTGGATCTCTGTGAGTTAGAGGCCAGCCTGGTCTACAGGGGAAGATCCAGGACAGGCACCAAAACTACACAGAGAAACCCTGTCTCAAAAAAACAAACAAACAAAAAAGTATTTTGGAATCATTATTATTCACTCAATGACTTGCATAATATGCTGAGGAAAGAATTTAAATACTATTCATGCAGTTTGATTGAATAATTAAAAATTCCTCAGTAAAAATGATAGATATATTTTGTCAAAGTAAGTAAATCTTAATTGCTGTGTGTAGATAAATCCTTGAATACTGTGTGATTTCTTGTGGCTTCCAAGGCAACTTCTTTTTAGATCTTATGTTTCTCCTATTTATAAAATGTGAAAAAAACTTCTAGGTTTTGACTATCAGGAGAGCTTATTATTCACAATAACATATCAAATAACTATGTGAAGAAACAAAATAAGGAACATAAAAAGTAGATATGTATCATGGACTTTTATGAAATCATTTTACTGTAGGTAAATGCAAAAAAGAAAAAAAGACAACTGATTCAGAGTCCAAAGAAAGCATATAAGAGAATCACATTTTTCAGCTTCAATATTAGTATCAATTTGGCTGTGTTTGTTTTTGCAGGAGATGAGGTGTTAAATAAATATAGTGAAATTTTGAATTAATGTTGTCTTGGGTAATACTGTTGTGTTCTATCACTTTTGAATTATAACTATAAGTTAATTTCTGAATTGCTAGATATAAAAAGTCAGATTTACAGAAGGAGTTATAAATGCATATGGTATTGAGACTTTCTTTATTAAGAAATTTTACATTCATTTTAGAATACCAAAAAGGTAAGGCCTTCCATGAGAAGTCACCAGAGCCTGGTACATTTGGTTGAGGCAGATTCAAGCCCCTTCCCCTGCATCAAGGCTGTGCAAGGTGTCTCACCATAGGTAATGGGTTCCAGAAAGCCACCTCATGCACCAAAGATAGATCCTGATCTCACTGTCACTGGGCCCCTTAAGCAGACCAAGCTACACAACTGTCTTGCTTATGGAGAGGGCCTAGTCCAGTCCCAAGGAGGCTCCACAGCTGCTGGTCTCACGTTCATAAGTTCCCACTATTTGTAGGTCTCCCCATCACGTTCTTGATGCCCCTTGCTCATAGAATCTCTCTTCCTTCTCGTTGACTAAACTCCTAGAGCTTGGCCTAGTGCTTGACTGTGGATATCTGTATCTGCTTCTATCAATTACTAGATGAAGGTTCTATGATGACACAGTATTCACCTATCTGATTACCAGGGAAGGCCAGTTCAGACACCCTGTCCACTTTGCATCTGCTTCCATCAGCTACTGGGATGACAGGGTATTCACCTATCTGATTACCAGGGAAGGCCAGTTCAGACACTCGCTCCACTATTGCTAGTAGTCTAACCTGGGGAAATCCTTGTGGATTCCGGAGAAGTTTCCTAGCACCAAGTTTCTCCCTATCCCCATGATGTTTTCTCTATCATGGTATCTTTTTCATTGCTCTCCCACTCCATCCCTGTTCCAGCTTGACCATCCTGTACCCTTATGTTCTCATCTCCCATCCCCTACCCTCTATTGCACCCCCCACACTCACAGTTTACTTATGGAGTTCTCATCTATTTCTCCTTGCCAGGGAGATCCATGAGTCTCTCTTGCGGTCCTCATTGGTGCCTAGCTTCTCTGGAGCTGTGGGTTGTAGTCTGGTTATCTTCTGTTTTATATCTAGTATCCACTTATGAGTGAGTACATACTATGTTTGTCTTTGTGAGTCTGGATTACCTCATTCAGGATAATATTTTCTAGTTCCATCCATTTGCCTGTAAATTTCATGATGTCATTGGGTTTTTTTTCTTTTTCTTTTTTTTGACTGCTGAATAGTACTCTACTGTGCATATGTACCACATTTTCTTTATCCATTCTTTGGTTGAGGGGCATCTTGGTTGTTTCCAGGTTCTGGCTATTATAAACAATACTGCTATGAATATAGTTGAGCAAGTGTCCTAGTGGCATGACTGAGCATTCCTCGGGTATATGCCCAAGAGTGATATCATTGGGTCTTGAAGTAGATTGATTTTCTGAGAAACCCCCATGCTGTGGATATCGCTCTGTATAAATAAAATGCTGTTTGGCCAGTGGCCAGTCAGGAAATATAGGTGGGACAAGAGAGAAGAGAATTCTGGGAAGTGGAAGGCTGGGTGGAGAGATGCTGCCAGCCACTGCCATGACAGGGAAGAAGATGTAAGGTACTGGTAAGCCATGAGCCACGTGGCAAAGTATAGATTAACAGAAATGGGTTAATTTAAGATAGAAGAAGTAGATAACAAGAAGCCTGCCACAGCCATACAGTTTGTAAACAATGTAAGCTTCTGTGTGTTTACTTGGTTGGGTCTGAGCGACTGTGGGCCTGGCGGGTGAGAGACTTGTCCTGACTCTGGGCCAGGTAGGAAAACTCTATCTACACCCCCATACTGATCTCCAAAGTGGTTGTACAAGTTTGCACCCCCACCAACAGTGGAGGAGTGTTCCCCTTGCTCCACATCCTCTCTAACATAAGCTGCCATCAGTGTTTCTGATCTTAGCCATTCTGACAGGTGCAAGATGTTATCTTAGAGTTGTTTTGATTTGCCTTTTCCTGATGACTCAAGATGTTGAGCAATTCCTTAAATTTAAGCTGAATATGTTCTATATTTTGAAAATCAGCCCTTTGTCAGATGTGGAGTTTGTGGAGATCTTTTCACATTCTGAAGGTTGTCATTTTGTCTTATTTACCATGTCTTTTGCCTTATAAAAGCTTCTCAGTTTCAGAGGTCCCATTTATTAATTGTTGCTATCAGTGTCTGTGTTTATATTTCTGCTCTCTTCAAGACCTTTATCATGGAGGTGTGCTGGATTTTGTCAAAAAGCTATTTTAGCATGTAATAAAATGATCATATTTCTTCTTTCAGTTTGATTATATGGTGGATTACATTGACAGATTTTCATATGTTGGACTGTCCTTGCATCTCTGCTATGAAGCCTACTTGATCGTGGTGGAGAAGTTTTTTACGTGTTCTTAGATTCAATTTGCCAGTATTTTGTTGAGTATTTTTGCATTAATGTTCTTGAAGGAGAATGGTCTGTAATTTTCTTTCTTTGTTTATCTTTGTGTTGTTTGGTTATCAGAGTAACTGTAGCTTCACAAAAAGTGTTTGGTTATGTTCCTTGTGTTTCTATTGTATGGAACAATTTTAGGAGTGTTGGGGTTAGCTCTTCTTTGAAATTCTGGTAGAATTCTGTGCTGAAACCCTCTTGTCCTGGGCATTTTGGGGGGGAGACTTTTAATGACTGTTTCTATTTCTGTAGGGGTTATAGGTCTGTTTAAATTGTTTATCTGGTCTTGATTTCACGTTGGTATGTGGTACGTATCTAGAAAATTGTCCATTTATTTTACATTTTCCAACTTTGTAAAGTACAGGTTTTGAGGTATGGTCTCATGATTCTCTAGATTTCCTTGATGTCTGTTTTTATGTCTCCCTTTTCATTTCTGATTTTGTTAATTTGGATGTCCTTTTTTTTTGTCTTTTGGTTAGTTTGGATAAGGGTTTGTCTATGCTGTTGATTTTCTCAAAGAACCAACCTTTGCTTTCATTGATTCTTTGTATTTTTCTGTTTGTTTCTATTTTATTGATTTCAGACCTCAATTTGATTATTTTCCAGCATTCATTCCTTCTAGGTGAGTTTGATTCTTTTTGTTCTAGAGCTTTCAGGTGTGCTATTAAATCACTAGTATGAGTCTTCTCCAACTTATTTATGTGGACATTTAGTGCTATACATTTCCCTCTTTGCACTGTTTTCATATTGCCCCATAAGTTTGGGTATGTTGTACATTCGTTTTCATTGAATTCTAGGAAGTCTTTAATTTCTTATTTCTTCCATGACCCATTGGTGAATAAATTGAGCATTATTCAGTTTCCATGATATTGTAGGCTTTCCATAATATTTATTGTTGTTGAAATCTGACTTTAAACCATGGCAGTGCAATAAAATACAGGAGGTTATTCCAATTTTCTTATATATGTTGAGATTTGCTTTGTGACTGAGTATATTTTTAATTTTAGAAAAGGCTCCATGGGGTGCTGAGAAGGTATATTCTTCTGTGTTAGGGTAGAATGTTATATAGATATCATTTGAATCATAGCATCTGTTAGGTTTCTTATTTCTCTGTTAAGTTTCTGTCTGGCAGACCTGTCCAGTGGTGAGAGTGGGGTGTTGAAATCTCCCACTTCTAGTGTGTGGGGTTTGATTGTGATTTAAGCTTTAGTAATGTTCCTTTTACATATGTGGGTGCCCTTGTATTTGGGGCATATGTTGAGAACTGAGACTTCATCTTGGTGGATTTTTCCTGTGATTAATATGTAATGTCCATCCTAATCTCTTTTGATTGATTTTAGTTTGAAGTCTATTTTATTAGATATTAGGATAGCTACACCAGCTTGCTTCTTAAGTCCATTTGATTAGAAAGTCTTTTTCCAGCTTTTTACTCTGAAGTAGTGTCTGTCTTTAAAGTTGAAGTGTGTTTCTTGTATGCAGCAGAAGGATGGACCCTGTTTTCATATCTGTTCTGTTAGTCTCTGTCTTTTTACAGGTGAATTGAATCCATTGATATCAATGACCAGTGATTGTTAATTCCTGTTATCTTTTGGTGGTAGCGTGTGTATTTCTCTTCTTTGGGATTTGCTGCTGTGGGGTTATCTATTGCCTGTGTTTTCATGGGTACATCTAAATTCCTTAGATTGGATTTTTCCTTCTAGTGCTTTCTGTAGTGCTGGATTTGTGGATAGGTATTGTTGAAATCTGTTTTTTCTTGGAATATCTTATGAACTACGTCTATGGTGATTGTAAGTTTTGCTGGGTATAATAATCTATGCTGGCATCCATGGTCTCTTAGTGTCTGTATTTTGTCTATCCAGGATCATCTGGCTTTCAGAGGTTCCATTGAGAAGTCAGGTGTTATTTTGATGGATATGCCTTTATAAGTCACTTGGTGTTTTTCCTTTACTGCTCTTAGTATTCTTCTTTTATTCTGTATGTTTAATGGTTTGGTTATTTGATTATTATATGGAGAGGGGATGCTTTTTTGTGGGGGGTCTAGTCTATTTGGTGTTCTGTGAGCTTCGTGTATCTTCATAAGTATTTCCTTAAAAAAGTTGGGAAAGTTTTCTTTTATTGTTTTGTTGTGCCTTTGAGCTCATTTTTTTCTCCTTCTATCCCTATTTTTCTTAGGTTTGGTCTTTTCACAGTGTCCCAGATTTCCTGGACATTTTGTGCCATGACTTTTTTGGCTTTAGTGTTCTCTTTGACTGATGAGTCTATTTCCTCTATTGTATCCTCCATGCCAGAGATTCTCTCTTCCATCTCTTGTATTCTGTTGGTTATACTTGTATCTATAGCTCCTGTTTACTCAGATTTGCTATTTCCAGCATTCCCTTGATTTGTGTCTTCTTTATTGTTTCTATTTCAATTTTCAGTTTTTGGTTTTTTTTTTTTTTTTTTTTTGGTCATGGTATTTTATTATATTTGTGTTTTAATTTTACACATCAGCCATGGGTTCCCCTGTCCTCCCCCTCTTGCCCCACTCCCACCTTCCCCATAGCCCCTCCCCTCCATTCCCATATCCTCCAGGACCAAGACTCCCCTGGGGATTCAATTGAACCTGGTGGAATCAGTACAGGCAGATCCAGTCCCCTCCTTCCAGGCTGAGCAAAGTGTCCCTATGTAAGCCCAAGGTTCCAAACAGCCAGGTCATGCACTAAGGACCACATGATCATCTCACTAGATGCAGAAAAGGCATTTGACAAAATCCAACACCCCTTCATGATAAAGGTCTTGGAGTGATCAGGAATACAGGGAACATACCTAAACATAATAAAGGCAATCTACAGCAAGCCAACAGGCAACACCAAATTAAATGGAGAGAAACTCAAAGCAATACCACTAAAATCAGGAACAAGGCAAAGCTGTCCCCTCTCTCCATACTTATTCAATATAGTACTTGAAGTTCTAGCCAGAGCTATAAGACAACAAAAGGAGATCAAGGGGATACAAATTGGAAAGGAAGAAGTCAAGCTTTCCCTATTTGCAGATGACATGATAGTATACATGAGTGACCCCAAAAATTCAACCAAGGAACTGATATAGCTAATAAAAACCTTCAGCAACATAGCAGGATACAAGATCAACTCAAAAATATCAGTAGCCCTCCTATATGCAATAGACAAACAGGCTGAGAAGGAAATCAGTGATACATCACCCTTTATAATAGCCACAAATGATATAAAATACCTTGGGGTTACTCTAACTAAGCATGTGAAGGACCTATATGATAAGAACTGTAAGTCCCTGAAAAAAGATATTGAAGAAGATGTCAGAAAATGGCAAGATCTCCCATGCTCATGGATAGGCAGGATTAACATAGTAAAAATGGTAATCTTACCAAAAGCAATCTACAGATTCAATGCAATTCCCATTAAATTACCAACACAATTCTTCACAGATCTGGAAAGAATAATACTCAACTTCATATGGAAAAACAAAAAACCCAGGATAGCCAAAAGAATCCTGTACAATAAAACAACCTCTGGAGGCATCATAATCCCAGACCTCAAGCTTTACTACAGAGCTACCGTAATAAAAACAGCTTGGTACTGGCAATTTTCAGTTCTTGAGCTGTTTTTTTTTTTTTTTTTTAATTTAAATTCTTTTAATCTTTTCTTATTTCAAATTTTATTTTTTATATGGATATTTGTGTTTCAATTTTACATATCAGCCATGGGTTCCCCTGTCCTCCCCACTCCTGCCCCCCCATACTTCCCCCAGCCCCTCCCCCTTTTCCTATCTCCTCCAGGGCCAAGACTCCCCTGGGGATTCATTTAAACCTGGTGGATTCAATACAGGCAGGTCCAGTCCCCTCCTTCCAGGCTGAACAAAGTATCCTTGTATAAGCACAAGGCTCCAAACAGCCAGCTCATGCACTAAGGACAGGTCCTGGTCCCACTGCCTGGGTGCCTCCCAAGCAGATCAAGCTATTCAATTGTCTCACTTATCCAGAGGGCCTGATCCAGTTGGGGGCTCCACAGCCTTTGGTTCATAATTCATGTGCTTTCTTTCGATTGGCTGTTTGTCCCTGTGCTTTTTCCAATCTTGGTCTCAAAAACTCATGCTCTTACAGTCCCTCCTCTTTCTCAAGAATTGGACTCCTGGAGCTCCATCTGGGGCCTGGCAAAGGATCTATGCATACACTTCCATCAGTTATTGGATGAGAGTTCTAGTATGACAGAGTGTTTGGCCATCCTATCACCAGACTAGGTCATCATGAGTGAGGTAACCCAGACTCAAAAAGACAAACATGGTATGTACTCGCTCATAGGAGGATACTAGATGTAAAACAAAGATGACTAGACTGCTATACAACTCCAGGGAGGCTACCTAAAAAACAGGACCATAAGAAAGACACAGGGATTGCCCAATGACAGAGAAATGGATGAGATCTACATGAACAATCTGGACGACAGTGGGAGTAATGAAGGGCAAGATTTGAGGGAAAGAAAGCTTAGGGGAGCAGGAGATCCCAGCTGGATCAAGAACAGAAAGGGAGAACAAGGACTAATAATACCTCCACTGTAGACTACTGGCAGTGGTATACAGTTGTTGAAATTTTCATCTCCTGTTTAATTGCTTTTTCATGGTTTTCTTGACTTTCTTTAAGGAAATTTTTTGGGTTCTTCCAATTTTTTGTTTGTCTTTTCCTCAATTTCGTTAAAGGAATTTCTCATTTCTTCTTTAAAGGCCTCTGTCATCTTCATAAAGTTATTTTTAAGGTCACTTTCTTCTATTTCTTCTATTTTGTGATGTTCAGGCCTTCCTGTTGTAGAATCACTAGGTTCTGGTCATGCTATTTTGCTCTTTACATTGTTGTATGTATTTTTGCACTGGCATCTACCCATCTCTTCCTCCAATAGATGCAAGAAGTGTCTGTGTCTGAGGGAGCTGCTCTTGGTCCAATCTGTGCTTGCTGTGTCTGTCTCTTGGTCTAATATTAACTCTTGGTCTAAGTGGATCTGGTGGATTCTGTGTCTCAGGAAGCCATTGAGGTCCCAGGGGGATGGGTAGGTTTGTGGTGGACTGCAGGCTTTGATGGGTGGGGGGAACCTGCCTGCAGGAGTCTTCCCTGATGGCTGACACCTGGGACAGTGATGGATGTGTGTTGAGGGCACAAGTTGTGCCCTAGTGCCTAAGTCTTAAAGGCAAGACTCTCTGGGTGGGATATCAAAAATTAATTTAAAAGATAAAGTGATGATAGCCTAAATTGCTTTGAAAGTCTGAATACAGACCTCTGGGACCTAGGCCCTGGGACACAATCCATGCTTCCCAACCCCCACCCATCACTGTCCCAGCTGCCAGTCAGCAAAGAAGACTCCTGTGGGCAGGCTTCCCCACCAACAACCCACATCAGACCCTGTGATCTACAAAACTCACTCCTTACCCCAAACCTACCCATCCTCTGCAACCTCAGCAGTTTCCTGAGACACAGAATCTGTCAGCTCAGATTGAACCAAGAAGTTATTGACTCTTCTCCCATCCAGAGCTGGTGGTCCAAAGAAAAATCTCACTACATATAACTGTAATTGTAACTATAGATATAACTGTAACTTATATTATATTATATTAATTATATATAAAATATTATATATATAATATTTCTGGGTTATAATCATAAATATTATTATGACCTAAATTAAGAATATTTTAAACATTTAAAAACTATGTAGAAAACATTCCAACTTGGAACCAACAAAGCAAATTAAAACACATGCACTTATTCTGAAAGAATTCATACAACATTTTTGACTATATTCTCCCCTAACTTTTCCCAATTTCATCCTCCACCTCCTCAAACTGCTGTAATTTCATTTCCTCTGTTTTTTCAAGCCACCAAGTCCAACTTATGGTGTACTCATGTACACCTAGTTGAAGTGAGGATATTGTCTAGAGCATGTAGCACCTAACAAGGGTCATACAAAAACAAACAAACAAACAAACAAACAAATAAACAAAACCACTAGCTCTCACTTTGCCAGAAGCCATCTATTCTCCAAAACTCTTCAGTTAGAGGTGGATATTCCAGAGACCCATCTGACCCTTGCTAGGATATTGGCTGGCTTGACCTTCTGCAAGTCTCGTGCAGAAACCAAGTTGTTGTGAGTTTTAATTGCCTAGGTGATAGTACTTCCTGAATTCTTCTTGTCTCTGTGATGAAAAGCCAGTGATTTAATGCTGTGAAGAAACAAAAGCCACTGTCCTTGGTGGATGCTGTTCATGTACTGGTGGCAAGAAAATTCCTCTGCGCCTTTCCACTAAGTCATGGCTTGTCCCTGGCTCCTGGGATCTGGATCCACCTCTGAGATATGTGATCTGTAGTGGTAGGAAGGAGAATCCCAGGCACACACCTGGCAGGTAAAAAGCCATAAAGAAGTGACGTCATTTATACGCCTGAGGAGACACAAAGAAGTATGCGTGGCTGAAAATTTGGTGAAATGGTCATCAGAGAGGTCACCTGGGTGGGTGTCTATGTTGCCTTGTGAGACCTTTTCCCCTTGTCCTAAGCCCACCAAGCCATTTACCCTCTGTGAACTTCTGGACAACAGCTGTATCTTATGGGCTGGAGACATGACTCAGCCATTGAAGGAAAGGCTCACTCATTTCTTATTAAAAACACACATTAGAACATGGGGGATATGTATTAAAGGAGATATATGGGGATCTGGAGAATAAAATGGGGATAAATATCATAGTTTGTTATACACATACATGAAACTCTCAAGAATATAGAAAAATTTAAAACATTAAAGCAACAGTAACAACAGACAACCATGATTTTAATGTTTTCTTTCTTGGTTCCACTGTGTGGACTAATGTATAGCAATGGAAGAATTATGCTTTCTCTTTCTGTTAGCAAGTGGACCATTTTCTCAGCCCCAGCTGAGAATGGTTTAAACCATTTCTAATGGTGCCTACCTCTTACAATGAAAGATGCTTTACACTGTATCCTAAAAATACTGGCAAGAGGGATATTCTTTCACAGATTTCATATCAATAGTATTCCTAATATACATCTGGACAAAAAAATCAACTTACATTATTAATATAGTTGTAAAATGTTCAAAGGGAGGGAAGTATATCCACTATCTAAAAAAAAAGAAAACATGAAAATATTTTGTATCTTTGATGATTGAGTAAACTTTTATATTTATACTTTAAATGAGTTACTTGAATGTCATTCTTAAAGAATGAACTCACTGACATGTAGCATGAATCTTAAAAAGTTCTTATTAATAAAATCAAACCTGAGGCCAGTTATAGGGGTGAATGGTGGAAGATCAGAGAGACAGAACAGTCCACAGCTTCCTCACCTCGGCAATTCCTCAGCCGATCCTGTTTCCTCAGACTGGAAACTTCTATGTCCTTATCACAATGGCTCTCAGCTGAACTGCTGCTCAAAAGCCTGAATGCTTAACCAGCCAAATGCTTCTAGTTTCTGGTCTTCACACCTTATATATCTTTCTGTTTTTACCATCATTCCCTGGGATTAAAGGCTCACTTCTTGGGATTAAAGGCGTGTGTCACCACACCTGGCTGTTTCCAATGTGGCCTTAAACTCACAGAGATCCAGAGGGATTTCTGCCTCTGGAATGATAGGATTAAAGGCGTGAGTGCCACCACTTTCTAGCCTCTGTATCTAGTGGCTGTCTGTTCTCTGACCCCAGATAAATTTATTAGGGTGCACAATATTTTGAGGAACACAATACCACCACACTGACACTTTTTTTGCAAAGGTGTTCTATAATCTTTAAGGTATACATGTATCTCATCCTACTTATCGGCTGTGAATTCAATGTGACCAGCTGCCTCCACAAAGCTCTATGCTTCTTCACAATGATGGACTATACTGGCAAATTCACTAACTGTTAATTTGTCACCAGCACTAGAATGTGAACATGTGACTCTTCTGAAGAAGAATTGAAGCTTGCAATGTGTCCCTAAAGAAAGTTTAAAAGACACGTAAACCAGCAGTGAATATAAAATACAACTGAATCTCAAAAACACAGACAGCATGTAGGGTGGTCCCCATACTATTCATATTATCATGTAACATAACATAGATACAAAAACAAAAAACAAAAAACACAAAACACAAAACAAACAAAAAAACTAAGTAGGACTTTGCCTCGAAATTCAGCTTTAACCAAAGTCAACTTCGTGGTTGGTGCAGGCAAATTATCTGTACTGTTTATTTGATCTGAACAGACTCCAATAAATAGTTCTAAACAAATGGTCACACTTGGCCCTGTTTAAATTTAGTGTAAGGGGTACAACAGATAATAGAAATGAAATGGTGTTTGTTAAGAGAGGGTGGGATGACAATAATCAGAATGCTCCCATATACATGTATGAAATTGTCAAAGAAGAAATTTAATGAAAGATTTTTAAAAATTTTATTTTTAAACAGTGTACTTAAAAAAACAAGAAAAACTGTCTCATGATTATTAAACACAGAACATGGTAGCTTGCCTCAAAAGTGACCCAAATAATTATCTATGGTATTTATACCCCCATAGAGTACCCCATTTTGAGTCAGACTAACCTGTGTAACCAAAAGAATTGAGAGAATGAATGTGTAGTTTCCGAAACAAAGTAGTTGAAGGGTGTTGAAATGTTCCTTTCTCATAAGCTCATGCTGAGGGGAGCCAAATACTCTCTCATAAGGACACTGAAACCGTGTTGGTCTCTTGCCAGAATTCAGCAGCAGCAGCAAACTCTGAAAATGGAGGTGTATCCTTGAGATTCCATTATGTTCTCAGATGACTGCAACCCCTAACTAACTTCAGAATTATGAGACACCCTGTAATTCCTAATATCTTCAATGTGTCTGAATCTAGAATCACCTACAATATAAAACTTCCATGTCTGTGAGGTAGTTTCTAGACTAGGTGAACTGAGATGAAACAACTCACCTAAGTAGATGGAATAAAAAGAAGAGACCCAGCTCAGCACTCATCATTCTGCTTCCTAACTGGATGAGGTGTGCTCAGCGAGGTCCTTCTACTGTGCTTGTGTATTCCCCCACAAATAATGTACTCTACCCTCAAGCTGTACAAACCCCTCCTCCCTAAAAATAACCCTCTTTTTTATTAGTTTAACAAAAAAGTGAATTATAAGTCATAGTGTTGGAAATGTTTTATTATACATTGTTCTTAATTATTTTTCTTTCTTAAATGTAAAGTTTTGCGATATCTGTCTATCAACCTATATTGGTTAAATATCTTTTCTAATTATAAAATTAAACATGTTATCACCAATAAAATTGCTAGAAAAAATAGTTGTAATAATAAGTTGGAATAGTTTGGGTTTGAATAAAAAATGCCAACATGTTAGTTTACTGTGTAGTCTTCTGCTCAGTTGCCATTAAATGCATTTAAAATCTTTGTAAGAAGTTAGAGACCTTAATACATAGTTTCTTCACACATAATCATCCTTGAAGGACAAACAGGATCCATTGCTATGGATACATGAAAGAATTTTAATTATTTTTCTGTTTTTATGCACACCTCCTTGAAAATATATTTTTCTGTTTGCTTTTTTCTAAATTGAAGTTATATTGTAGGGACATGTTTGATTTCATTTTGCATGAAATATCTAAGTTTATAAATCCTTTCCTCTGGTGCTTTTGATATCTCTGAATTCAAATTAATGTGATTTAACTACATAGTTCTAAATAGACAGCAACTCTGAGGAAAACACAGATACAAAAGTTTTTACCTCCCCAGGCTGATGGCTCATCTATCAGAACACACTGGGTCCCTGGTGTGGCATGATAACACTCAACTTCATTCCTGCTTCAAAAGAAATGCCTCTCTACAAATTGGTCATGTAACACTTGATCATTCACAATGGAGAGGCCACTTTAAACCACAGTAATACACCCAAGAGAGTCATGGTTTCTACCCAAAAATCACAATAGGATTTTATAGTCATTTCAGGCACCAGAGGGAATAACTTCTTCCCAGAGAAATGCTTCAAAATGAAGTAACATGTTCCAGAAGGAACAAAATATCTTCTTAGAATGAAGAAGCAAATTGGTTTGTTACAAGAACAGCCATGTTCTTCCAAAACTATTGTGGCAGACTGAACTTATTTTATTTTCCTCACCTTAAATAATCACCACTTTTAAAGTCAATGACATTGTGTGAAATATTTCAAAACCTTAAAACATAAAATACTTTATTCATGGGCTTGAATAATTCTTTTTTTTTAATTTAATGTAACATTGAAGTAGAACATCTAGCTCCCATGAAAAGAATATTATAGGATAATCCAAAGATATAAAGCTATTTCTACCTTCATAATTGTGTGAGATATTTGAATCAGGTCTAAGAAACATGAGGAACTGGAGTTCCAGCATCTTGAAATGAGTCTTGACCTACAGAAATTCAAAGCTGAATGTGTAAGATTCTCTTGGGAATGTTCCTTAGAACATAATTGAAATCGCGTGTTAGGTACCCTTTTACATGGAAGTGGCCAGACAGAAGACAAACTAAAAATATAGATAAAATGAACTTCAGGTGATTTTGGACCATGTCAAACAGTCAAGGCTTATTTAGGAATTCACTGACTAAAGAATAGCATATTTCCCTCTGTGGTCACAGGAAATTCTGAACTGCCAGTAATTCCAGTATCACAACCAACCCTTGCCATTGGTAAATCTTCAACACCCTCTGAAAGTGTATTCAGGCTTAGTAGATAAGGGTACCATGACTGCATATAATAATTTGCATGCTGGACTACCATTTCCCATGATCTGGCATGTAATTTGCCATTAATGGCATGTTGTACATTAATTATAAAAAGTTTTTTTCGTATTTTTAAACAAGTAAAATAATGTTGTATCTATTGATTGAAAATATGTGTAACTCTGTACTTCATCATTTCTACCCTTGATTTTAAAGTCATTAACACTCTAAAGAAGGTATCATGTAGTTAACAGCACAATAACAATCAGTATAACATGTTTCTTTTTCTTTTTTTTTTTTTTTTTGGTTTTTCGAGACGGTTTCTCTGTGTGGAACTCGCTTTGGAGACCAGGCTGGCCTCAAATTCACAGAGATCCACCTGGCTCTGCCTCCCAAGTGCTGGGATTAAAGGCATGCACCACCACCGCCTGGCACATGTTTCTTTTTCAGCACCAAAAAAATTGTTCCACAATGACAATAAGTATAATCTTATAATGAATGAACAAAGCATATAGAAAAAGGTTGTATATATGTTATTATATTCTCTATTGTAAGACATAAATTATCTATCAAGAAAATATATTGAAGTAAAATCTATTGTAAACTAATAATTATCTTTTTAAAATATTTGAGATTATAATATAATTATATTTCTTTTTCTTTTCCTCCTTCTAAACCCTTCCATATATATCTAACTGATATTAAAATTCATGACCTCTTTTTTCATTAATTGTTATTTGTGTGTGTGTGTGTATGTGTATACTCTAATCTCCAAACTATAATCTGCTCAATCTGTATAGTGCTGCTTGTGTGTACATTCTCACAACTGACCATTTGGTATTGGATAACTAATTGGTATGCTGTTCTTGGTGAAAAAGTCATAAGGAATCATATTTTAAGTTATTATCTAAGAATACTATACCACACAATTTTGTGTCTAATTATACATATATTGTTTAAATTAACATTTCTCATCTGGGCAGTTCTTAATCTTTCCAGGAGCCAAAAGGCATCTGTCTTAGTTAGTGTTTCTATTGCTGTGAAGAGACACTATAACTGCAGCAACTCTTATAAAGGAAAACATTCAGTTGGGGCTGGCTTACAATTCAGAGGTTTATTCCATTGTCACATTATGAAACATGGCAGTATGCAGGCAGTCATGATGCTGGAGAAGGTGCTGAGAGTTCTATTCCTTGATCTGCAGGTGAGAGGAAGTGAACTATATGCCACACTGAATGTAGTTTGAGCATAGGAGACCTCAAACCCACCCCCACAGTGACACACTTCCTCCAACAAGGCCACACCTACTCCAACAAAGTCACACCTCCCATTTTCTTTGGGGGACATTTTCTTTCAAACAATCACAGCACCTAACAAAACATGAACAGCAGTTATGAGAAGTCCTCTTTTAAGTTGTTGACCAGGGCTGTCCTAAGGACTTCCAAAACATTATAACCTGTTTATTTCTCTTGTTTGCCTCTTCTCCCCACCCCACAAGGTGGAAAGTAAGTCCCTTCCTATTATCATGCACTTTGGAAATAGCAACCAGAATCCACTGATCTGGAAATTACTTGAAAAACCCCTCCCTGCGACAAGCTTGCATAGTATCAGAAGGCATTATGCCAGCTTCCAAAGGAAGAAAGAAACTAACAGTCCTACTTAAGTATGTCTATGATCCACATAAACCACCATCATAGCTCAATAATTCCAAGCGTACAGTATTGATCCACAATTTTTTGAGGTAAACAACAGCTCTCTAATTGGACTTAATAGTTACTTTTGAAAGCAGCTAAAATACTTTAGGTATTTACTGAAATGTGCAAACAACTCATTATCAACAATATCCTTTTAATTTTCAAACTATTGCAAAATGTTGATGCTACTCAGCACTTTAACTAAGACAGAGCAGAAAAGCAGGTGGCCATGATAGGCCTTATTATAAATTGATTAACCATTAATTCTATTTCCTCTTTCTTTCTTTCTTTCTTTCTTTCTTTCTTTCTTTCTCTCTCTCTTTCTTTCTCTCCCTCTCTCTTTCTCTCTTTCTTTCTTTCTTTCTTTCTTCCTTTCTTTTATGTATATGAGTGCTCTATCTGAATATATGCCTGCACACTGGAAGAAGAGATCAGATGCCACAGCAGATGGCTGTGAGCCACCATGTGGTTGCTGGAACTTGAACTCACAACCTCAGGAAGAGAAGCCAGTGCTCTTAGCCACCAAGCCATCTCTCCAGCCCCATCTACTTTCTTTTCATATAACCTAAATTTGAATTTAGAAAATAAAATTTCCTCATGATATAAAGTATCATTTTTATTTTGGAAAATGTAATATTAATGATCTTCTCATATAAATTCAAACATTTATTGAAAATGAAATCCAAAGTTCTATTTATAGTATCAAAATACACATATCATCAGGATAAAATTAAAAATATAGCCACCAATACCTGTGATATTTTAAAGGTTATAACTCACTAATTTAAGAATGTTTTATATTAGCAAATAGTCATGTACATAAATGAACACCTATATGAATATTCTTTTCTCTTAATATTGAAAAACTTACAAAGATAGCTGATGCATCCAGGTACAGTGATTTTAATAAATACAATGTAATCTATTCATATGACTGAAAGCATTCATTCTGTAAAAAATGCCATTAGTAACACAAGCAATGCCCATCATTGAACACGGAAGCAGTCAATGGCTGAATAATAGTTGTCAGTCCTTTGATAGTAATATTTGGAGAAATGCAGGTCTTGACTATGTTGCATTAGGAACTGCAATACAAGTTTTCTTCCAGATGTATTTCTTCCTCTGATTAATAATTATACCAAAAATTTGACATGGTGATTTGCACATGCATAGATACTTAAGCATTTTCATTGTGGTTCATTTTAATTTTTATGTTGGCCTTTCATCATTTCTTAGTTCTCATGTAAATTTAAAGCTTCCATTAGAAACAAAATTAAAATATAAATATCACTAAAAATCATACCGTGTGCATTTCAGAGTTTTCTATAGTGAACATATGTATTTTGTTATCATTATAACATAAGAAAAACAAAATGCTCTACAAAACCTTCTCAGTTTCAACAGGTCCCATTGATTGATTGCTTCTCTCAATGTTTGTGCTACTGGTGTTATATTTAGAAAGTGATCTCCAGTGCCAATGCGTTCAAGAGTATTTCCTATTTTCTCTTCTATCGAGTTCAGAGTAATTGGATTTATGTTGAGGTCTTTGATCCACTTGGATTTAAGTTTTGTGCACAGTGACAGATATGGATCTATTTGCAGCCTTCTACACATTGACATCCAGTTATGCCAGCACCATTTGTTGAGGATGCTTTCTTTTTTCCATTGTACATTCTTGGCTTCTTTGTCAAAAATTATATGTTCATAGGTGTGCAGGTTAATGTCAGGGTCTTCAATTCAATTCCATTAGTCCAGATGTCGGTTTTTATGCCAATACCAAGCTGTTTTTATTATGGTGGCTGTATAGTAGAGGTTGAGGTCGGGGATCGTGATGCCTCCAGAGGTTGTTTTATTGTACAGGATTCTTTTGGCTATCCTGGGTTTTTTGTTTTTCCATATGAAGTTAAGTATTATTCTTTCCAGATCTGTGAAGAATTATGTTGGTAATTTGATGGGGATTGCATTGAATCTGTAGATTGCTTTTGGTAAGATTACCATTTTTACTATGTTAATCCTGCCTATCCATGAGCATGGGAGATCTTGCCATTTTCTGACATCTTCAATTTCTTTTTTCAGGGACTTAAATTTCTTGTCATATAGGTCCTTCACATGCTTAGTTAGAGTAACCCCAAGGTATTTTATATCATTTGTGGCTATTGTAAGGGGTGATGTATCTCTGATTTCCCTCTCAGCCTGTTTGTCTTTTGTATATAGGGGGGTTACTGATTTTTTTTTTGAGTTGATCTTGTATCCTGCTTTGTTGCTGAAGGTTTTTATAAGCTGTATCAGTTCCTAGGTTGAATTTTTGGGGTCACTCATGTATACTATCATGTCATCTGCAAATAGGGAGAGCTTGACTTCTTCCTTTCCAATTTGTATCCCCTTAATCTCTTTGTGTTGTCTTATAGCTCTGGCTAGAAGTTCAAGTACTATATTGAATAAGTATGGGGAGAGGGGACAGCCTTGCCTTGTTCCTGATTTTAGTGGTATTGCTTTGAGTTTCTCTCCATTTAATTTGATGTTGGCTGTTGGCTTGCTGTAGATTGCCTTTATTATGTTTAGGTAGGTTCCCTGTATTCCTGATCACTCCAAGACCTTTATCACAAAGGGGTGTTGGATTTTGTCAAATGCCTTTTCTGCATCTAGTGAGATGATCATGTGGTTTTTTTTTTCTTTGAGTTTGTTTATATGGTGTATTACATTGATGGACTTTGGTATGTTGAACCACACTTGCATCCCTGGGATGAAGCCTACTTGATCATGGTGGATAATTGTTTTGAAAGCAACAGCCTACAGAATGGGAAAAGGTCTTCACCAACCCCACATCTGACAGAGGGCTGATATCCACAATATATAAAGAACTCAAGAAATTAGACATCAAAATGCCCAACAGTCCAATTAAGAAATGGGCTATAGAACTAAACAGAGAATTCTCCACAGAGGAAGTTCAAATGGCTGAAAGACATTTAAGGAATTGCTCAACATCCTTAATTATCTGGGAAATGCAAATCAAAATGACTCTGAGATACCTCCTTACACCTGTCAGAGTGGCTACGATCAAAAACACAGAAGACAACATATGCTAGAAAGGATGTGGAGCAAGGGGAACTCTCCTCCACTGCTGGTGGAATGCAAACTTGTACAGCCACTTTGGAAATCAATATGGTGCTTCCTTAGAAAATTGGGAATCCATCTCCCCCAAGACCCAGCTGTAGCACTCTTGGGCATATACCCAAGGAATGCTCAATCATACCACAAGGGCATTTGCTCAGCTATGTTCATAGCAGCATTGTTTGTAATAGCCAGAACCTGGAAACATCCTAGATGCCCTTCAACTGAAGAATGGATAAAGAAAATATGGTACATATACACAATGGAGTACTACTCAGCAGAGAAAAACAATGACATCATGAGGTTTGCAGGCAAATGGATGGATGTAGAAAAAATCATCCTGAGTGAGGTAACCCAGACTCATAGGAGGATACTAGATGTAAAACATTGATGACTAGACTGCTATACAACTCCAGGAAGGCTACCTAGAAAACAGGACCCTAGGAAAGACCCAGGGATCACCCAATGACAGAGAATTGGATGAGATCTACATGAACATCCTAGACGAGTGTGGGAGTAATGAAGGGCAAGATTTGAGGGAAAGAAAGCTTAGGGGAGCAGGAGATCCCAACTGGATCAAGATCAGAAAGGGTGAACGAGGAATAACAAACCATGATAAATGAAGACCACATGAGAACAGGAATAGGCAGAGTGCTCTTGAGGTCCCCAGAAATCCACAATGATATATCCTCTGTAGACTGCTGGCAGTGGTCGAGGGAGGGCCTGATGTGACCTAGTCTGGTGATCAGATGACTAAACACCCTAGCAGTTGTCTTGAATCTCTCATCCAATAACTGAAGGAAGTGGATGCAGAGATCCTCAGCCAGGCCCCAGGTGGAGCTCCTGGTGTCCAACTGTCGAGAAGGAGGAGGGACTGCAAGAGTGTGAATTGTTGAATCCAAGATTGCAAAAAGCACAGGGACAAATAGCCAATCGAATGGAAGCACATGAATTATGAACCAAAGGCTGTGGAGCCCCCAGCTGGATCAGGCCCTCTGGATAAGTGAAACAATTGAATAGCTTGAACTGCTTGGGAGGCATCCAGGTTGTGGGACCAGGACCTGTCCTTAGTGCATGAGCTGGCTGTTTGGAACCTTGGGCTTACACAGGGACACTTTGCTCAGCCTGGAAGGAGGGGACTGGACCTGCCTGTACTGAATCCACCAGGTTTAAATGAATCTCCAGTGGAGTCTTGGTCCTAGAGGAGATGGGAATGGAGGGGAGGGTCTGGGGGGAAGGTGGGGGCGGGAGGGGGGAGGACAGGGGAACCCATGGCTGAAATAAATAAATAAACAAACAAATAAATAAAAGAAAAGAAAATACACAATTTTTTTTAAAAAAAGAAAAACAAGATGGAAAATATACGACAGTGAATAGAGCTTAATAATGAGAGCAACCACCAAATATGAACAGTAATTAAAGACAAACTGATACTTTTATGTGTAATATCCCTTAGCTTATGTAAGAAAATCATGAGCTTGTCATTAGTAGATACAAATTTAATTTTAGGCAGCAAAGGAGTGTTTAAACCAGTATGTATACAGAGCAGAACTTGACATATGCAGGTAGTTCTTGACAACTTATACAAGTCACATGACTTCTTCCTTTCCATCCCTTCCACATTTCTTTTGTTCCTTTCCCATTCTTCCCTTCTCCCATTAGTCTTACTTCGGAGACATTTCATGCTCATATGGAAAGTCACAAACTAAATAAGTGGGTTCATGCTGAACTGGTGACATTTGGCCTGGCAGCACTGACCTGCCCTGAGAGTCAGACCTTCTTCCCAATCTTTGATGTGCTGTGAGGCTAGCATCTAAACACTGAGTACCTAAGTATCAGCTTTTGATTTGTTCTCATAAAAGTAAATTACATACTCCAAATTAGGAGTTGGTATTTATCTATAACCAATCTTGTGAGGTAGTTGGAGGCAATATTTAAGTCCAATGACCAGGAAAAACTCCGCAATCTGTCAGGTTCATTGTGTGTCTAGTAATTTGTCTTTTTGATACTAAGTGTGCGAGACATGTCTAATTTGATATTAAGCTTACAGAGCCCCTGAAAACAGAGTCAGTTGCTATGTGTACTTTGGGAGCTCATTGGTTAACAGCATATGGAAAAAGTTTCTCCTCTTTTTATATGAATATTTAGCAGCTATACAATTTCAGAAATTATTAGAAAACAAAATATCGAGATGCAAACAAAGAGATATAAATTTCTTATAAAGCTCAAGTGTAAATGCATTGTGCTACAAACATATATATTTTCTGTGTTTGTCATGTGTGTGTAATTTTTTTAATGCCATGATTGATATTCTAAAGGAACGGGTAACCTTGAGAATTTTAAGTCAAAGTGGATTTATCTGGAACAGCAGCGTAAAACTCTGCTTTAGAGAAAATTGAGAGCATATGTTCCAGAAGTCAGCTCTAATTTGCAATGAATTGCTTCAGTAAAACCACTTGTATCAGTACTGTTAATCTTAATGGTTACAAGTGACCCATGCTTTAATAATCCAGACCATCAGCTAAGGACAAATCTCTTTTTCTAATTAAGAATGTTTGACCACAAGAGGGAGTTCCTTGTCAACTGTTTACTTATACTTAACAGATCTCACAGGCCGGAACTTACAAAGAAAATACCTTCAAATATACTTAGCCCCATAAATAATTTGATGCTGAGAAGATTATGACAATTTACTTAAATTTGTATCTTTACAAAGTTCCAGAATGAAGTACAATTTATCATGAAATTCTAATTCTAACAGACTAAGAGTTGTTCAGGAATAAAACCATGTTTGAAAGCAGTTCCCAGACTTGTAAAATCTCAGCTCATCATCTTGTTGGTCAGATCCAATGCCGACACACAGACAATGCATTGAGGTCAAAGAGCATGAAGTTATACACCAATTTATTGAAATGGAATATGTAAAGATACATTTGTTTTTATAAATTTATGAATATATTCTATTGAACTTTTTATCACTAATAAGTAAAGTAGAATGTGACTTTGAAGGTACAAACTCAACCAGCATTTTTAAGAAATCAAAAAGCTAATCTTCCAACTAGTAGACTTTTTAGAATACAAATTAAGTCTATTTTCCCTGTGAATAAGTACATGATATAAACAATAACTCAAGAATGTATTAAGACACTAAACATATTTTATTCTACCAAAGTTGTTAATAACTCAGAGCATTTTAATAAAGTGTGCACTGACCACAACTTCAAAGTATCAGCATAACTGAGAAATGATTTTTGTCATATACTATTTCTCAGTGCCTGCTTATAGATTCAAATAAACTTTTCATTTAAAATGCATAATTTTTTCTGAGTATTATTTCTATTAGTTTTATTCCCCAAATGCTGCACCAGTGAATCCTGAACCTCTACTCAACAGCATCCTACTTCATCTTATGAATGCATCAAGAATTGCCTCCATGAAAATGTGTGAACTTTTAGACGTAGGTACCCGGGCAGTACATATTGAGAAAATTAATAAGTGTAACTGTAGTAAATGTAGTAATTTTAGCAAAACTTATTTGGAGAAAATGACTGCATCTCACACATGTTCCTGGTGTGCCTTGATGGCACTGACTATAAATATGGGATACAGAAGAAGAAAATACCAGTAATTCTTTTGGCTGTTCCCTCCCACCCCCTATGGTTCTCAGGATTGTATTATTTTGCACCATTTTTGACATATTTTGCTGCATGAAGTCATGCATTTTTAAGAGCTTTTCTTTCACAGTAACTGGAAATGACAAGTAAAGAAAGCAGATTTCTTTGGTGAGCCAAGTGGTGCCAAGTTCACTAAAAGGATTCTTCCTACCCATTTCCAGTGTGCTCTCTCTCTCTCTCTCTCTCTCTCTCTCTCTCTCTCTCTCTCTGTCTCTCTCTGTCTCTCTCTCTGTCTCTCTCTCTCTCTCTGTCTCTCTCTCTCTCTCTGTTTCTCTCTGTCTCTCTGTCTCTCTCTGTCTCTCTCTCTCTCTCTCACACACACACACACACACACAGAGAGAGAGAGAGAGAGTGAGGGAAAGGACTATGTGTGCCTACACATATTTAAGAGTAGGACATCAAATAGGAGAAAATACAGAGAAAGATGCAAGACACAGAAAATATACATACACTGAACAATGGACAAAAAATAGGTTTGAAATGAACACCTTATAAAAAGGTGTTTAATGATAAATCATTCCTATAAATCAAAAACTAAAGTTAAGATGAAAGTATCCAGAACAAATGGAAAATTTATCTTAATTTCTTCAACAAATGGTTGAGAGATGTACTGTATTATATTCTATGGCAATGAAAAGTGGTTCATTTTCTTTCCATATTTCATTCTGTCCCTTCTCTTTCCTCCTCAATCTGCACATGCTTACTTATGTGCTCTCCCTCTCTCTCTCCCCCCTCCATCTCCTCCCTCCCTCTATCTCCCTCTCCACCAACTCTCTTTTCTCTCTCTAACACATGCAAATATATTCACCCAAATACTTAAACACACACACACACACACACACACACACACACACACACACACACACACCCTTCTTTGGGGTTAATAGCATTGAGATTCTCAGGGGATGTCTTGAAAATATGCCTAGCAGTTAAACTTGGTGAAAACATCTGAGTGTTTTGGTCCCTATGATGCAAAAGATCCAGATGTTTGAAACTATGCCTGCTAATTGACATGTATGTGTGAGTATGTGTGTGTAGGTGTATGTGTACAGTGCATATAACCTTGTGTAGAGATATATGTTCAGGTATATATAACCATTTGTTTAAGTTCCTAAAGTTATTCAGATAAGGCCTTCATCTTTACATATTCTCATTTTGAAATATAACAACTTTTAAAAACTCAATTTATGAAGTTATAGTACATTTATATTTTGAATATTTAATTTTTGAAAGTACCTTATACTATTGACATAGAGTATTCAAAACTGAATAAAAAAGCATACCAGTTGTTTGAAAAGAGCATTCATTATAAACAGGTCCTTTTTCAAAAACTAATCGGTGTCATCAATGGAGAAACAGAGAACTAAGTGACTTTCTCATGGGATCATTTCTTCAGCTCTTTCAAAGTCAGGCCAAAACTCATTCTCAGTTTTTCCATCCAAGAATGGTATTGTGTGTCATAGTAATTATAAAGATGAAAGAGTAAAAGGGAAAATGAATTTAGCCTTGACAGATTATAAGAAATTCATGTCTGTATACATCTTTACAAGAGAGTTGTCCTTTATAATATTTTAATAATGTCTTAGTTTTGCTTTTACTTACAAGTTTTAAATTGCACTAGGCCTAGTAATGTCTTTGTCATTATTATTATGACATTAATAATTTCTAACTCTTTAAAACCAATTTACACAGAGGCATAAAAATTGTTTTCTTAATCAATGTGAATCCCCAAACAATAAAGCATACAACTTCTATAAGTTTTCAAGCCTATTATGATGAATGCTTTTTATATCAAAAGTTTCTTAAATAAATTTCAGCCAGCCCTTCCAACAATGTGGCTTAAAATACAGCAAATATCCACATGCTGCCGCTGGACTGAGGGCTTCAGTTAATACTGCAAAAAGCTATCTTTAATAGCTATTGGTTGCTCAGCAGGACAAGCAAGCCTGGGATTAGAGATAATGATACTTGTTGGAACTGCAGGGAGGCAGAGGAGAAAGCGATCGGCCTCCCTTGGCTTTGTAAAAGCATATTGGAAGAAACTTACATTCAGCCAAACATGATACTAGATGGCGATACACCTGAACATCTAAATGTTTCTTTTTTTCTTTCATGTTGATCTGAGACCACAATCTGAAATTAAATGCAATGTTGAAATACTCAAAAGTCAGAAATCCTCTTGGAAATCTTTCATTTTGGTGCCTCTTTTCTACATCACTGTTGCCATTCTATTTAAGTCCTTGTCATAATAGTGAATATCGGTGCAATCATTCTGTTTCCAGTGTGATTGTCTCACCCCAAGTGCCTATCAAAACTAGTCCAAAATAATTACAGAAGTCATCCAACCTTTCTAACCAGCTGCTGTGGATTTGTTACCCCTTGATTCTGAAACTTGCAAAGCATCCTTTCACATTCAATAAAAACAAGTTCTTTATAAAGGTCCCTTTTGTTCCTTCCTGAAGAGAGCAACTTACTTGCTATTTTCACTTAGACTCTTCTCATAAGGAGCAATCCTTTACAGGCTTTGCCACTAACAATTCTTATACCACAGAGCATTTCCTACAGGTGGAAGAGTGTATGTTCTGCCTATGGAAGCTGCTGACTACTTAAGGAAAATGTCATTTATTCTAGGTGACTTTCTTTCATACATTGTAGATGCATATTTTACTGTTCATTTCTTTATTGGAGTTAATTCAGAGCTCTGATAAAGTTATTAGGCCAATATTAAATATATTTATTTATGGGTATTCTCTCCTCATCACATTTTGTTCATGTACTCAGCATAGGTCATTTTGTAACAAGTTTAATTTAAAGACTGCCTGTGTACTCTATAGCAAGCTCTATGGAACTTATTTTTGAAATGAAGAAGTAATCAAAGTTTGAGTAAACTATTAGAGTGTGTAAACATGGACATTCAGACAAATAACTTATATACTGGTATATGCATCAAACAAATTCATCAATGCTACCTTTGCTGTCTTCTTTTGGCCTCTAATGGCTGCCATGAGCATCCCAGCAATATGGAAGAAGATGGAAGCAGGTGTACACCCCTACTGTTCAATGCTCCTTCTAAGAAATGACCTTATGAAGGTAATTTATTTTGAGCAAAGAAAGAGCTTCTGCTAAGCACTTTCTCAACATTTAAATAATTTTCTTCTTGTTGTCCTTTGGTTCTAGATAGTGTGTAAGCCCCTTTGTTGCCAACCTAAACCACTTCTCTACTTCTTACAGCCTGTCTCCAACCTGCTCATGCCAAAAACCAAAACACACACACCACACACACACCACACACACCACAAATAAATAAATACATAAATAAATAAATGAATGAATGAATGAATAAACACAGCAACAACAACACAGAAAACATTGTTTTCTGCTTCTGACCAGATCGTATGAAAACATCTACAAATGTGTGTGGATACATGCTCTGTAAATATAGAATGCCATCAGAATTACTTAAATGATTATCTTTTTTCAGAGGTATAACTATTTAGATATGAAATAACCTCCAAAAACTCACATATTGAAGCCTCAGCTCCCAGGTTTTGGCACTCCTGGGAGGTAGTTGTGTCACTTGTCATGAGGATGTTACCCTCATCAGTGGGTTGAATCACTGATGTGCTGATTGCTGAACAAGATAGTAGATCACTGGGAATGGCCTTTACAAGATCCCCCTTATTCCTTTCCTTTGTCTTCTGCTTTCTGGTTGTTGTGATGAGTAGCAATCCTCTTTCACATCCTTCTGCTTTGCTGTTCTGAATTGCCACAGAACTAGAAACAATGGAAGAAGATGTGATGATGATACAATGAATGCCCTGAAACTGTGCACTAAAATAAAGTATTCCTCTTTAACTACCACAGGTGTTATGTCCTAGTAATAATGGAAAGCCAGCACACACAAGCAGACCAACAATCTTAATTATCATAATCACCAATTATTGCATTGATTATTCTAATTTCTGTTCTTAGCCATTATTGTATAACAAAACATACATATATACTTACATACTTTCACACAATGTCCTTCTTATTATAATATAAAGTTTGTATATTCTACTGAGAGTTCCGAATATGTGTGCATAGTCACCTTCCCTTAAAAGCCGGTGCCTAGTTCATCATTGTTATTTACAACTGCATCTTTGATCATAGCATTCAGTTGAGGTCTTTTAAGTTACTTGCCAAGCTGTCCCAATGCTGAAGTGGTCTGCCATTCACATACACATAGGAAACTTTGATTTTAGTGTTTCTCTAATACCTACATATTGCCTGTCTCCTTAAGAGTCTACTAGAACTCAAAATTAACACAAATTATAAAATTTATCAAGAGTTCATATGATAAAACATTTTAAAAGAGATTTATTTCAAGTAATTACAAGAAGTTTTTCAAAAATTAAAATCAGCAATTTTTAACAGTATAGTCTTTTATTAAAACCTAACAAAAATACTAAAATAAAGCAAATAGCATATTTCACTAACACACTGAGGCTAAAGTACTAGATTTTGGAAGGAAATAACATTTTTGTTTGTGTTCTTAAACGTCTTTCCCTAGTTGAAATATGGCTGCACGAATCTGAATCCAAATTTGTAATTAAAAATCGCTCCCCTTCTGTGAACTTGTAGTAATGTTTCATCAAAAAGCAGATTATTACAACCAAATTATAAACTCCTAAAAAAGAAGGGGGGCATTATAAATGGAAACACCCACCCAACCTTAAGTACAATATAGCAGTGAAAACAGCATCACGCTAATGACAGTAATCCCACTTGCCTTTGCTGCATTCAGGCAAATGACAATTTTGTACAGATGTGGCACACATTTGCATGGTTAATGGCACCATTTTTTTGTCCTTTTCTTCTCCTCTATAGTATGATCAGCTGTTATGCTTAACATTACAAATTCTATGGGCTGCTCCTAACATTAGTGAAAACATAAGGCTGGTGGTTTCCTTGTCAGTGATTTAACTGAAACATGCATATGCACAGAAAAGCAGGAGGTGTGGGAGGAGGTGGGAGTGGGCAGAGATGGCTGGTGCTTGGCTGGCTTCTCCCCCTTTCAATTTCACTTTCAAATTCAGACAAGTTTTAGTATCTGATAAACCTCAATAATTTCCCTGTTTCAACTACCTGTACAGATTATTCAACTTACGGGACTTGGTAATGGGACTCAGTGGTAGGGTGCATGCCTCATGTGGAGAAGCTTTTGTTTGACTCCCCAACACTGAACAACAAATATGAACAGAATATTCTATGTGCAACTTCAGCTCACACAAAAGTTCTCAAGCTAGATCTGTGTCTGTATCTCCCTCTGTTCTGCTGTAAACATTGCATCTGAGGTCATGGAAGTAATAGATCTGTATTTGAAGGACTTGTATTAATTACTATGAAATTGCAGCAGATAAAAGCACAACTACTCCAAACATAACATATTATTCTTATCATTAGAGATAAACCAATGCTAAAATTTTCAGTTTAAAATAGTAATGGCCACATTAAGGAGCAGATACATTTCTGGTTAAGACAAATCTAATATTCTAATGCTGCAAGGAATGTACTACCTGTTAACTGACAAAGTGAGCAAGACGGAAAGAAAGGCATAAAGAGTTAAGTTTTATATAATGGTGAGCAAAATAAGGGAATTTTTTAAAATATGAGACTGTGATACAATTTATTGATTTTAAAGAATTTTAGGGCCGGGAGGTGGTGGCATATGCCTTTAATCTCAGCACTCGGGAGGCAGAGGCAGGCGGATCTCTGTGAGTTCTAGACCAGCCTGGTCTATAAAGTGAGTTCCAGGAAATGCGCAAAGGTACAGAGAAACCCTGTCTCAGAAAAGAAAGAAAGAAAGAAACAAACAAACAAACAAACAAACAAGGGAGGGAGGGAAGGAAGAAAGGAAGAAAGGAAGAAAGAAAGAAAGAAGTTTAGGAGTCTATTCTCCTTTTCTTTATGAAAATTTAAATATAACATTTCAAATGTTGTATTCTTACCACTATACTTGTAACTTTCAGAATTTCATCGATTATTAAGCCTACACCAGAATCAAAATGACACTTATTCTCAGTTTCACATGTTTATGTTTTCCTGCTCTTTTTCTTCCTTTGTGTTCTTTCCTCCTGTCTCTAACCCCTGCATCCAATACACACTCTTTTCTCACTGCTCAAAAGCAGCTCTCCTTCCAAGTGTGATGCCAAGGTTAGATTGTCTTCTATGAGCTGCACCTTTTCTAATTCATCCTGGGGTGTATTAGACAATTTTATACAACTTCTTGTTCATTTTCTATGTATTTATCTGTTCATATTTATATTTATATTACATATATCTGAATGTACTTCATTCTTAGAAAATCCACTTCATAAACAGATTTCTTGTCTAGTTATTTACACAACTGTAGAATATTATTTTAAGATGTGTTACATTTGCTTATGCTCTGGAACATTTATTTAATAATGCAAAGATGTATTGCATTCTTTTATTTTTGTTTAACTCTGTGAAGCTATGTTTCTTTGCCTGTCTAAAACTCTTGATGGTCTAATAAAGAGCTGAACAGCCAATATTAAGGCAGGAGAAAGGGTAGGTGGGGCTGTCAGGCAGAGAGAATAAATAGGAGAAATCTGGGAAGAAAGAAGAAAGAGAGAGATGGATCAAGGAGGAGGACATTGGGGGCCAGCCACCCAGCCACCTAGCCACCCAGCCACCCAGTTACACAGCCAGCCATGGAGAAAGAGTGAAAGTAAGATTTACAGAAATTTAAAAAAGGAAAAAGCCCAGAGGCAAAAAGTAGATGGGATAATTTAAAGTTAAGAAAAGTTACCTTGCCGGGCGGTGATGGCGGCGCATGCCTTTAATACCAGCACTTGGAAGGCAGAGGCAGGTGGATCTCTGTGAGTTTGAGGCCAGCCTTGTCTCCAAAGCGAGTTCCAGGAAAGGCGTAAAGCTACACAGAGACACCCTGTCTCAAAAAAACAAAAAAAAGAAAAAAAAGAAAGAAAGAAAGAAAGAGAGAGGGAGGGAGGGGGAGAGAGAGAAGGAGGGAAGGAGAGAGAGAGAGAGAGAGAGAGAGAGAGAGAGAGAGAGAGAGAGAAAGAAAAGAAAAGAAAAGAAAAGAAAAGAAAAGAAAAGAAAAGAAAAGAAAAGAAAAGAAAAAGCTGGCTAGAAAGAAGTTAAGACGAGCCTGAACGTTCATAATTAAGAATAAACCTCCATGTGTGATTTACTTGGGAGTTGGGTTGTGGGCCCCCAAAAGGGCCAAGAGTAAGAGATAAAACAACCAACAACACACAACAGAGTTTTTTTTATTGTGTTCAGAAGAAACATGTGATGTATTAAAGGCCATTATGCTCATAAACTTCAATCCCCCTTAACCAATGGAAACACCACACATGTACTTTAAGTACATTCCAACATAGTGCCTTTCATTCCTTATGGAAAGGTTTTTACGGTATCCTACAGGTTTTTACAAATAAGAGAGTGACAACGAAGTCAGTGATGGAGGAGAAAGCTCAGGTATATAGCCTGGGTGGAGAATTATAATGACACAGGGAAGGTCAGCAAAAGTCATCCATTAAGGAAAGCCACCAGTGACCAAGGACATAGTTATGGCATTTGCTACACAAATGAAATTCAAAGAATAGAGTTTAAAAAATATGTATTTCTAACTTAGTCTTAACTGACACATAAAATACATAGTAAGTAAACATTTTAATGGAATGTTATATAATATTTTGATTGGTGTACACATTACATATAGAATGTTTATGTCAGCTTAACCATTTATTTCACTGACATTCCTTTGTGGTGAAAACCCTTAAAATAATTCCATGGGAGGCCTGCCCATTTCTAAGTTGATATAGAGGAGAGGTGGATTAGGAGGGGGAGGAAGGGGAGGTTGTAGTTGAGATGTGAAATAAATAAATTAATAAAAATAAAGAAAGAATAATTCCTTCAATACTCTTAAATACATAGTATTTTACTGTTATCTCCAGACACTATAGAATATCATTCTAGAATAACTTAAAACAGTCCTTTAATTACACGTGTTTTGCCTGTGTGTATGTCCTTTCACCATGTGTGTTCAGTCCCCATGGAGTCCAGAAGGAGTTACAGACACCTGCAACAACCATGTGAGAGCAACTTTTGGCTCTCTGAAAACAACAGTTGTTGTTCTTAACTACTGAGCCATATCTCCAGCCCACACTGGAACTTTTTGCTCTTACTTGTGACTTAGTACCTACTGGTCAACTTTCCCCACTGCTCACCCCTTCTATGCGCCTCAGCCCTTGACATCTCCCATTCTGCTTTCAACTTTGGTGACAGTTGTAATAAATGATCTGTATAATGATAAAGCAGTGTAGTTGCCAGGAAGCAGTGACATATATAATATGTGATGTGAAGGATGGATTATTGCTAGATAATTGGAATTTCTAACTCATTTCGGGGCCATAATAACAAGGAAATAGAATGCGGGAAATGGGAAAAAAAATCAAGGATATCCACTGGAGTAAAAAATGAGAATGTTTTACAACAATAACACAAAACTTTGGACACTGGCCCAGGTGTGGTGGCACACAACTTTAACCCAAGTGCTCTTGAGGCAAAGTCAGGAGGATCTAGTGAGTTCCTGAACAGCTGGGACTACATGGAGAAGCCATGTCTCAAAAACAAACAAAAAGAAACAAACAAACAAAAAAACTGGAGGCACTGGAACCAATGAGAAGGAAGGTTTAACCAAGGAGGATAAACAAGATTTGCTTATTAATTAATTAATCTATTATATTTAAGGAAAGAGTATGAAGCTAAGAGGGGAGAGAAATATCAATTAAGATCAAACACAGAAGATAGATATAAAGTCAGAATTTTCGTGAAAGTAACTTAAAATGTGTCAAGTGGCCAAGCTAACCAGCATGGTACGCAGAGAAAGCCTGCTTTGGTAGGCTGATATCTCTTCCTAATACCACCCTTTTCTGCTGGCATCAAACAGACTTCTTTCAGACATTACTTATATGTCCTCAGACTCAGAAAAGCAGCTAGGAAGTTCCTGTAGGAGTTTCATGTATTTTATAAGTAGCAAAGGAATACTACACTTATGTGTTGAGAAATAAAAGCCATGCCTTTACAATAGCCTCTTCATAGATGTTTACAGCAGCTGCACTGCTACGATGTGGGTTAATTTAGAAAAATAAAATATTGTTGATACATTCAGCAGCTTATATATTTCTGCCATGAGTTGTGCTTTAGTGGAGGAATATGTTTCAAATATGTAGAATGTGTAATTCCATTTGAAATACTCTTGAAGATGAAGTTCTGGAGATAATGATTGATATGGGTTAAATATATATGTTTATAGTAACAGGATGCTGTTATTATAAAGAGAGAAAATGAAGATCGACGGTGATGAAGCTAATCAGAATGATTTGATTGGAAACTGTTGTTTGAGAGCTTCTCTCCAGGTGCCACCAAGCCCCTGCGGAACCACAACCCATGTATAAAATAATCACTCAGACACTTATATTATTTATAAACTGTATGGCCGTGGCAGGCTTCTTGTTATCTACTTCTTCTATCTTAAATCACTCTCGTGGCTTAACTGTACTTTACATATCTCTTGTCATGGTGGTGGCTGGCAGTATCTCTCTCTGCTTTCGCCTTCCATTTCCCAGAATTCTCTCTGCTTGTCCCACCTATACTTCCTGCCTGGCTACTGGCCAACCAGTGTTTTATTTTAACCAATCAGAGCAAGACATTTGACATACTTGAACATCCCACAGCAGGAAACAAGCGTTTCATTTCTGGAAATCTATTACAATAAAAGACGAAAAAAGTACATGAAAGTGACATTGGGATTTAATTATAATAAATTGCTTAAGTTTGTTTGTTTGTGTGAACTATGTAATGTCTGTTGGCATTCAGGCCAGCCCCTTGGGGACCTGCCCTCCTGACGTCATCTCATGTAAAGCCCACTTCAACAGGGAAAAACCCTTCCCCTTCTTCTTCCTCTCTCCCTCTCTCTTTTTACAAAGCTGTGAGCACCTCTGCTCTCCTTTCTCTCCCTCTCTCTTTCCCTCTCTTTCTTTCTCTATTCCCTCTCCCCTTCCCCTTTAATAATAAAACTTCCCATGTGGATGCCATGCCTGCATGGTGCGAGTAACTTCCACCGTGCCGCTTGGCCACTGCTCACATGGCATGTCTCCTCCGCTCAAACCTGGCTCTTGAATGCCCTTTCACAACTTTGGTGCTGCGTGACTCAGCAAGCCCTCCTAGCATTTTCTCCCACCTGAGGGCAGTCTGAGAAATGCTGGGACCCTGTATTTTCCAACGCTGCCACTTTTCCTACTGGAGGATCGGAGGTGGGGTGGGGGATCCTTCATCCTATCAATAAGCCCCTCACTTCTGGCCATTTTCCTTGAGTCTTGACTGTTGTTTCTTGCCTTTCAGCCTTGCCCCAAAGCCCCAGTACTGAGCATCTACATGTCTCGGTCTCTGTCCTCTGGCACCTGTTCCCGCGTAACGACATAAGGAACTGCTTGCCCCCACTCACCCTATGCCCCTAGATCCTTGGATGACAATCTCCTGACTAGCCTGAGCTGTCTTAGGTCCTTGTTGACCCTCTGGGACACTGGACTTCAATCTGTTGGACCTTCTACCTCACTCAATGAAAATGAGCCTGCCACTAAACCTCTAATGCCCCTTATCTTTGCAACTTCTGCCAGAGATCCATGTCCTGTTCGCTCTCCTATCCCAACTCTAGCCTGCTGGATTCTTTCCTTATCACCCGCTCCCTCATGCTTTCATTCAAAGGGTCTCATACTGTTCTGTCTCTGTTTGCTCTCTGTTTCCCACTCTTCTCCTCCCTCGGCAGCTGCTGTCACTACCAAGACTCACTCAGGTCTATGGTTTGGTCTCTACCATGCTGCAGACCAGGGATTCCTTCTTTCCCACCCGGCTGCAATACTACTGTTTCCCAGTTTTCTCCACCCTAGATGTAAATATGTGAGTGGCATGGCCACGTGACTGTGTTTCTGAATGATTTTTGAACACTTGAGATTCTGCGTTCTGTATCTGTTGTTTACAAAAACAAAAATAAAACACAAACAAACAAACAAAAAAAAAAAACAACAAAAAAAAAAACAACCAAATGGTCAGGTGCCAGAGGGCAATTATATAGCCAGGTACCATCTTGACTATACATCATATGGCCTCATTTCCAATAGGACTCCACCATCTTTACTAAGGCCAGCCAGAAGTCACTTCCTATCCTTGACTCAAACACAGGTGGGATCTGGTCCCAGGCCAGGAAAGCTCAGCTGGGTGCCACACATTTTTATTGTTTTACATGGCCTAGGACTCTCTGGCTCCTGCAGGCTCTGGTAGTGGCCTGGTGCTCCTCCAGGGCCTCACAAGCGCTCTCAAGGGCAAGGGGCCCACAGATCCCAGCAGACCTTGAGTGCCAGTGGGTGGGGCTTCTCCCATACTGGGGTCTGATGGCTACACCGGAATACTTCAGAGGTTCTGAAAAAGTCTTCCTTGCCTTGTTGAAAAAGTTAGCTATTTCTAAAAAATGTTTTCTGGTATATACATAAGTTTTGTTACAAGCATGAACTTGAAACACAAATGTTTTGGAGATTTTTGCTCTCTCTATTGCCGACAGCAGCCAGCCACCACCCATCGCTGCGTTGGCTACATTCAGATTAGCACAAGTTTATGTCCTATTACAAAATAAGAATTCATATAAGCTTCAGAGGATCAAAAAAATCATGAATCTTAGACATCTCACAGAGGTTAAAAAACAAAACAAAAACAAACAAACACCCCCCCCTACACACACACACACACACACACACACACACACACACAAGCAAACAAACAAAACAAAAACAAACAAACAAACAAAAAACCCTCAAGGTAAATACAGCAATACAGTTTGAGTTTCCTCATCTGTCTGTTCCTGAGGATGGCATTTTTCTCTCTCCTGGTCTCCCCTTCCCAATTACTAAGACTATGGGCCTAAAAGTTCCAAATAAATTCATAAATTTTAACTTCTGTTCCTAATTTGAACGTGTCTCAACAGGTTTGGCTTTGGCTGGCAGACACACCCAAGCATCAGTTTCTAACTGCAACCTGCTGACTTCATCCTGTGGGCCATGGACTTACTAAAAGCTGGACCAACCCAGCCAATATAAATGCTCCTTGTTTCCAGCTGGGTAAAATCAGATGCTTCTGATAAATGCCCCATTACCCAAATTCCCTCCTTACCTTTGACTAGCCTTTCAGGCTTATTAGATCCTTAACACCTATGCCCTGTTTCTGCTTGAAGAAGTTATAGAAGAGAATATATCATCCCTGTCCCCAAAACAGGCCAAATCAAAGGAAAACTCCCTGGCATGAGGGACAAACATGGCTATATATTAGGAAGCTGGGCCCAGAGTTGTCAACTAATAGATGTATTAACTTAAGTGGTTCTGCAATAGGATATGACACTTGACCTCCCTTATACAAAACAAAAGGGGTAGTATAGGTCCTCAAGAAATTATTTCTATATGAATAATTCAGGATTATAATCTGGCTGTACTCAAAGATCAGGAATACAGAGCCTTAAAAATGACAGTATGTATGTCTCTCCTCCTTGTCCTTGTTAACTTTGTTAAGCTGTAACTAATTGGAAAAACTGTATGTCCTTACATATGCTTTCAAAATTAAGCCTAAAGTAACATTTGATTTTGTCTCCCAACCTCATTATGACGTATACTGTCACAGGGCTGGCACCCATAAAAATACATTTAGTCCTAATGATAAGGATGTAACAAGTCTCAAATATCTTGAATTGGTATAAAATTTTTCTGTTCAGATTAACAAAAGCTAGCTTAGAGACTTACACGAATGTTTTTGCCAAGTGTCTAACATCAAGCTTCTAGAGAATTTAAATGAATGATGGCATAGGTTTGATAAATGGGGTGTCTCATAAACAAGATACATATTCTATGATGGAGTTTCTGGTCCCCTAAGAGGGTCCTTTTTTCAGAGGGTCCTTTTCTCAGAGTTGGGCCACACCCTGACTCATAAGCCCCTTTACTCCTGTTCCCATTTCACCCTGGGATCTTTCCTCTGTCACTCATCTTTGCCTTCTCAGGAGACAGTAAGTCCTAGTCTCATGAAAGCTGTCAACGTATTGGAGACTGTTAGCGAACATAAGCTGATAGTCAGCCATTCATATCTAACGGACAGACAGTCCTCAAATGCTCAGACATCTGCAGAATGTGGCATTTAAAATGTTTAGTTAAAAGCTTTTTGTGGTAGAGAGACATCCTGGCTCCTGGCAGCACCTTTATTTTCTCCAAAGAAGATGGCTGGGCAAAAAAGGACCTCCACCCTGAACTTGCTCCAGAGTGGCAGGACCAGCCACTGAACAAAAAGGGCGTTTCACCTCCATTGCTGCCAGGGCCTTCTTCAGACCGTGGGCAACAGGCCTCTGGGAATCCATGGCCTCACTTTTGCCTCAGCAAGGTAGGCTGGTCCTTCCCACAAGTTCTTACCCTACATCTGTCGGATCTTCTGAGGCCTGGCAGCTAAAGACTGATGTTGTTGCCTCAACAATCAGAGAGGACCCTAGGGTGGCTGACTAGGTAGCCAGCAAATAAGTCTCTGTCACTGTCAACTGCTAACTCAGGTAAAATTTGTCCTTCTCAGATCTCTGATGTCATTTGACAACCAGGCTTTGTCAGTTCAACAGCAGCAGTCCAGGCTTCAGCTGCCTTTTCAGTTCTCTCTGTTTTGATACACTGATAGAGTACTGGCTACCAACAGTCTTTAAATTTCTTTGGACTTTACTGGTCCCAGCTTTTAGAGACAGTCTAGCATTGGTAAGTGTAGGGAAGCCTCCCTCCTCTTTGATTACTCACTAAACCACTTCCATTCAGTAAATTCCCCTGGCTATAGGTTTAAAGATGTGTTTCATTGGGTGGAATCCAGGCCCTAGAAAATGTTCATACCTTTTAACCCAAAGCCATAGCTTTTGCTATGACTCTAAGATGTAAATCTTTTCCAGTTGTTTTGCAGACACGGGATCCTGCACAGATCCACCCCTCCTGCCAGACTCATGCCAAGGCCAGACCCTCAAAGGCCCTCCAGATACACCAACCAGTCTCTGCACCAACCAATAACACCAACCGACACCAACCCGGTGAATACCAGCAGGCTGGCTTCACCCACATGCCCACTCATAAAAACTCCATTATCATCTAATTCATTGGCACCTTTATAGGATGGATAAAGGCATTTCCCACCTCCAGAGAAACAGCAGATATGATAGCTCCTGTATGCCTGCCACTTCCCCAAGCTCCTGGAACATCATTCCAGACTCAAGGGCATAGATGCTCTTTCCTTTAGCTCATCTACCTTCTCCTCTTCTGTAAAACCAGGGCACTTCTCTGTCCCATTCTTCCTGGCATTTATCACTCTTCCCATGGCTAGTCCTACTCATGAAGTCAATGATAACAATCTATATATTTTCCTATCAACCTGCCTTCTCAGCTCTGTCAAGTGGTCTCCAGGATGACAGCTAACTGAATGCTTCTTCACTCCCACCTCCCACTGTGCATGACTCCCAACTTTCCCCTCCCCATTTCACACCAAAATCAGCAGGAAGCAGTCTCCAGACTTTGGCACCCACATTCTTCACCCACTTGCTATCCATAACTCTCCGTTTTATAATATTCAGAAATGGAGGAATGTTGGCATTCAGGCCACCCCTTGGGGACTCACCCAGCATACTGACATCATCTTGGGCAAAGCCCCCTTTAAGAGTAAACAATCTTCCCCCCCTTTCTTCTTCCTCTCTCCTTCTCTCTCTTCATGGGGCTGCATGCACCTCCATTTTCTTTTCTTTCATTTCTCTCTATTTCCTTCTCTCTCTCTCTCCCTCCATCTTTCTCTCTAGTCCCTCTCCCTTCTCCCTTTAGTAATGAAATGTCCCATGTGGAAGCTGTGCCTGCATGGCGTGAGTAACATTCCACCGTGCTCCCTTGGCTGCCATCTCCTGTATGGCATGTCTCCTTGGTTCAAATCTGCCAAGGCCTCTGGCATGCTGTTTCACCACAGTGTCTATGATATTGTCTCCTTGTTTAAAAAGATCATAGAATTAAGAAGTCTAACATAATTTTGTTTTTCTGATGTGTTTACTACAGCAATGAGCTCAACAGCATTATATATCAGTTAATATTTGATGTCTTAATATTTTACTTTATTTAATCTTTATGAATGTATATGTGTGTGTATGTATGTATATGTATTGTAAGGTGAGCATATTTCCATATATGACCACATACAGAGACCAGAAGAGGGTATAGCCAGCAAGCCTAAGTGAATCTCCTTTCTCCATCACCCCCATCACCACACACACAGTTCTGGAACACAGTCAGTTCACATCATCCTGCAATGTTATGTAATGGAAACTTGATTGAAGTGATTTGCAGATGAAGAAATGGCTGGAACTCTGGAAACAGGCACATTCAGAACTTTCTTATTATTTCTACATGATTCTTCCACTTCCACATTTGAAGGAACAGGGCATTGGACACTGTGGCCCAAAAGCTCATTATCAACATGTTATATGCAGGAACACTGCATAAATGATATATGTCTTCTCCACAACATGGGAATAATGTGTAATCAAAGAAGGCAATTTACCATCATGCACAGAGGAGGATGAGATGAAAACAACAAATTCTTCACAGTCCACTAAAAGGTGTCATTTTTCTACACCCTACTTACCACCAATGGTTACTGGAGAGCCCATGGTGATGCCAGACCTTAGTCTCCTTGTAAGACATATAATTACACCTAGGATACAGAAGATCTCACTTACTTCCAACCTCAAGTCATGACTTGCATCTGAAGAACTCTGCTTTGAGCCTGAATTTAGAAGAATACTAGTCTTTCCTTATTCCTCAAGAAACAGTTTTGGTGCAAGAAAATCTTTACAATTGATGGTTGCTGGAGCTATGTTGATTGGCTCCTTACTTGGAGCTGGCATAGTCTTCTGTTCTTTCAGACATCAATGCAGATATAGTAGAAATCAGAAATCTTACTGAAACAATAAACTTTGGTTATTAACACCTTGTCTGATGGACTAGCTACACGCCTTCATCAATCATTGGAAGATACTATCAAATATACTGCTAAAAACTTGAGATTAGCTGTAGCCAACCAGCTCTCTCAAAATTATCACCTACAACTTATTCAGAGGAACATACAAAGAGGAGAATGTATGCAAGCAAGACTTGAGTTTCAAAGAGTAAAGACAGACCTGTCTCACCTCTGTTCTGTAGGGTTTGAAACATAAACAGTGGTCTACAAGACTCTAATGGACCCAAGACATGCATCTTTGTATGAGCATTGATTCTACAAAATACATTTACTTTTAGTGCAGTACCAGCTGATTGCACTGATGCAGTCTAGACAAATTTGGGATGTATTGTTATACTCATGGATTCTTTCCCATGGATTAGTTGGACTAATGCAGAAGATTTCTACTACCCAGAGGAACATACCTTCTCACTTGGCCTAACACTTTTGTGGCCACCTTCCCACTGTCTAATGAGCTCCAAATATTAGAACTGGCCTCTTCCATCTTTGCAAACCAACTCACACATGTTGGAAATTGAGTCTTTTCTGTGTGCTCCATTAAGGCCTTCAACCTCACACTTGACATCTATAACATCATCATGGACACCTTGGACTCCATTTTTCATTCTGGAGAACATTGCTGTTTGGCTGTTTGGCTATATACAATGCTACTAGAGTTACAGCTCATTTCTCAGGACAAGTAAACATGTTCAAGATCTCTACCCTAACCTTTGAACAAAGACATGCACCTCAGGTCCTCTGTAGAACAATGAAGATTATTTGCTAAGAAATACTAGGACATTTCCACAGGTCATTCCTTTAACATGCCACAATTACTGTCAATGAATTATGAGATTATTTAGGGATATTAAGACACTGGGAGGACAGATTGAGAGAATCCAGCATTTATTAGCTGTACTTAGAGCAGATACTATTGCCTATAACTGTAAAGGTAGCAACTTTAAAAATGTTCTTTATTGATGTAATTGGTAGAATATTTATTTATATTTGACTATCCTTGCTTCCCCACATGGAACTTACTTCACTAGATAAAGTAGAGCTTTTGGATTTTTGTACACATTATATTGGCCCTCTTGGCATGTAAATTCCTTATGATTATTTTGAGATTGAGCTCCCAAGACTATTGTCAAGCCAGAAAGAACAAACCAGCTACGTATTATTATGGCAGACATATTTGTGCAAACTGTGATTAGAAAAACTTCTTCAGATATTTCTTCTCCATGGTGAAACCTCAGGCCAGGAATATTGAATTCTGGATTTTTGGTTCTACCTCAAGTAGTTGACATTTTTGCCAAAATAGATGGTCTGTATACATTGGTCTTAGACTGCAGATGGATGACTCTAGACATTTACCAGACTTCCTGATGCTTTACATTAATCACTTGTTTTTTCATAATATTAGCATACACAAAACCAAGAAACAACAATGAATGCTAATTATGAAGCTTACTAGACTCTCAGTTGCTCTTTTCATTAAAAAAAGAACTATCTTGCCCACAGCCATGACCCACATGTTCCTATTTGACCCTGATCAAGTTTGGATGATAGTCTACCATGATTGGCTTAACTCAGAGTCCTACAGCTCCAGCCCTGATACCTCCCTTTACAACATTTTTGTCTGAAAGTGATTGCATTACCTTTTATTTCTGAATGTGTTTTTTCAGTTTGGTTCATAGAAATTCTGGAGAAAATATAAATTTTGGGAAATATGCATATGCCATAGAGATCATGGCAACATACTGTGATCTATATTGTTTTGACTATTTTGCTCAATAATTGTATGTTTTAGTACCTGATATTTATTTTTTATTTATTTGTCATTAGTGACTTGAATATTTATTGTACATTTTCCTCTCTTTGTACAAAATCTTACCTGATTTGCTACAGGAAATTTGCTTGTAAATGATCTGGATTCCACTTCATTGGTATTATTATGATTTGTTAACTTTACTGGCAATTACAGATAGAGAGATCTTGGTGTCATTGAGCATCTGTCTGGGGCACTTATCAGACTGCTCCATATCCTCTCTGAATGGGTTGTTTCTCCATTTTTCTGCCATCACATATTTCTATTATGGGAATAACTTTACTGTAGAGTGAGAACTGAGGGCAATACTTGCCATCCCTGACCATCCTTTAGGTTTTTGATAGGAAGACAATTATATTCCTAGAGTTGCAGCACAAGTTGACCTCTGATTCTTTGTCTTCTTTCCTCATACTCCTAGATCCTTGGATTACAAGTATGTACTACCAGGTGAGTTATCAACATGTTTTCACCTATCTCCATTTTACTGTATCTTGGAAGATGTAGCTCTGGTAGTGGACACTGTATTCCTTTCTTGAGCATCTTAGTTCTACTATCACATGTGTTTTTGTTTTGTGTTGTGTTTCAGAATTAAGTATTTAATCTTCAGAAATAAGTGCTATAAACATGAAAGTCTTTGATTGTCATATGTCTATTAATCTTTTCTTTTTCCATTGGTTTGCATTTGGAAGGTATTTATGGCTAAATCAACTTATCCAAACTGTAAAAACACAAGCCTAAAAAATTTCCAAAAAAAAAAAAAAGGTAGCTTTTGGTTAGAATTACCATTTTTAAAACACATACTATTCTTCAAAATCACACTATAGGATTAGCCACTCCTTGGTTGAAAATCTGGAAATATCTTACCTTTGAAATTATTCTCCAATACCATACTAGTTGAACTCCTCCTACTGCTAAAATAACTGATATCAAGTAATTATGTCCTGTATTACTCAGGGTTCTCTAGAGTGATAGAACTTATAGAATGAATCTCTCTGTATTAAAAGGAGGTTTATTAGAATGACTTACAGTCTGTGCCCCAGCTAATCCAACATTGCTTCCTATTATTGGAAGTTCTAAGAGTCCAATAGTTCTTCATCCCACAAGGGTGGATGTCTCAGCTCATCTTCATTATATACTCGAATCCCAAATAAGAAGTCTCTAATGCCAGAGAAGAAACGCACTTTCAAGAGCAAGAGAAACAGGTAAACAGGCAAAGTCTTCCCTCCTCAAAGAAATCCTCAAAAACATCCCCCACAGGTGTGCCCAGTCATTTTCCAGTTTGAGTCCATTACAAATGTAGTCAAGTTGACAGCCAAGAATAGCTATCACATGAAATGTAAGGTGCACTACTGGTGACAGTGGCTGTAAGAGACTCCTAAAAGCTTGAGTTGTACCTTCTCAGCATCTGTAATACAGAAAGATACAATAAGCAGAACTTTCAATGATACTGAATAAACTAATTTATAGTTCCATTACATAGATCATTAAAGTCTGTGCATTGTATAGAGTCATTTCAATACATTAAAAATGACTTTCTGTTATCTTGTTATTGCTGTTATTATTAAAAGTATTATTTATTCAGTAGTATTAAATTTTTAAATCTCTCCTCATACTGTGACAAATAAATGACTTAAATTCCCAAAGGAGAAGATTTTGTACACTAAATAACATAGTAGAATACATTAATACGTGTTCAATTCCAATTTGCCATTATACATTAATAATTCTCTACATCTCAGAGATGGAGACTTGTGTGTTTTCAGGCTTGCTTCAGACTCTTCTGTCCAAGCACCCTTCCATCATCCTTTTGAGCAGGTGGAATTGTGAACACATTTAGATTATAATGGAATTTTAAAGAAACAAAAGATAATTGAGTTTCCTCAAATTTATTATATGTGAAATATAAAAATATTAAAAGGTGTATTTGACATTTTTAAGGGACCAGCCAAAATATCATTGCAAATAAACAAATGAATATTTTGTCTTTACTTTTTAATAAATGGTAATTGATAAATGATATTTAGTAAATGATAAAAGATATTTTTCATTTGTGTGCTCTTGAATTTATTGTATTCCCATCTACTTTTTCATAGTTTATTTTCTACTCCATTTCTTTACCTTCTATTCTTTTTAATACTGCCTCCAATACTCTCTTGAATTCTATTTCTATATTTGTATTTCATAGACATTTGTAAAGCATCATCTTATTTGATAGCATTTCCTAATGGGAAGTTAAATTGATTTGAAATGTTTAATTATATGTCTATATTAAATAACATGCCAAGAAATAATGCAATGGCCAACATTTTCTGGAGACTGACTTCTTAGTTTAATTCTGCCTTTAGTAATCACAGAATTAAATTTCTATCAAATAGCAATTAATCAGCTAATGAGGAAGATGTTATGTTTCCTCCTGCTTGAACTACTCTTACCTATTTCTAATACCCACTTTTAAACAAAATGTAAATCCTCTACAAGGCATTTTTAAAAGTAGACAGTTCTCACTCATTATGATTTGGCACTTGATTTTTTACTTCATCTCCTAGCACTTTAAACAAAATTTCTGAGGAAAATAGAGAATTAACATCATAATCAAAACTAGGTATCAAATGTACAAAAACCAAGAGGACTTTAAAGAACCAACCCAAACCAACTAAAACAAAGGACCACATAATCAGTTTACAAATCATGCATACCTGCTTCATATACCTCATTAGGACTTTAAAACAATAAAGAGCTTGTATAATAATAAACCTTGACATTTGTAAAAAAAAAAAAAAATTAAAAATGAGTCTGGAGAAATGTCTGTGCAGTAATAGCACTTGCTGCTCTTCCAGAAGACCCTGGTTCAATTCCCAGATGGTCATAGTGACCCACAGTTGCTTGTGTGTCCAGTCACAGGTGTTCTAACATCCTCTTTTGGTTCTGTGGGCAATTATGAGCACATGTGGTACACCAACATACATTCTGACAAAAACTCATACCCATAAAATAAAAATAATTTAAAAATATTAAAACCAGCACGAAAAAACTTGAATTTTCCTTTAAACTTTCCCCCTCTTAATTTAATAATAAAACTTGTTGGGTAGTTAGCTTGGAATTGTTTCTTAAATACTTTACCTGAACTTTCATAGCGAAGTTAAAAGAAACTTTAAATTAGTGCCATTCTATCCTACATATATAAATGAGGAAACTGATGCACAAACCAATTAAGTTAATGGTCGAGATTTGATAGCTGTTAATGACAGGCAGTAATGAGAATAAATTTGAGCCAAGGAACTCCCGAATAAAAAGTTAATATATTTTATCTATGAAATACAAATTTACTTGTCAAATCAAATGAAAACTTTGTGTTTTCATGGAAAGATTTTCCCCAAGGTATTCTCACTGTTGACTTAGACTGGTCAATTTTTTTTGAATTTACAATCCCATTGAATAGTGACATTGAATTGACACATTTAATGTCAATCTTTATTTTGCCATCAATTGACACATGCTCTAAGTGAAGTGAATGGATTTTTTTCTTTTATTTAAGTGGAATGTTTTTGTTTGTGTAAGCTTCTTTATATACCTCAGCAGTAATAGAGGTAAGATTTCTCTGTAGAATTGATAAAAGAGCCACTAAGAAAGTTCAAGTATGTTCAATTAAATATCCTAACCTGATAGTTTTATGCATTGCAAAGTTAATGAGCTGGCTCAGATTTCAAAAGAAGTACTTTTATGTCATATAAATGGCTCATGGATCTCATATGAATATAGCTAATATTTCTGCAGCATTACCCCTCCAGAATTATAATCATACCATGTATCAATAAAGATAAAAAACCACAATAAGTGTGCATTTGCTCTCCATTTACTTGGGACTATGTGGCTAGACACCAGGCCATTACAATGGTAGATTCCTTAGGTCTGAGAACATTGGAATAATTGCAAATTGCACAATCAAGTAGAGCATAGAGTGGGGGCAAAGGTGGCATGTTCATCAATGACTGGAAGTCTTGCTTTTTGAACGTCTAAGTAGCAAGCCTGTCCAAAATACTACTTTAGAACAAACAGTAGACAAATGAGCAACTGAAGAAACTGTAATGTACATAGACCAATTACATTGCCTATGTGGTGTAGTTTTGTGAAAGATGGACAGACTTACAAGAGTGGGGACTCACATCAGGCAAATTGAATGTCTTTAGGTGTTATACATATTAATGAAAATTATAATCATTTGAGATAAATGGCAAAGAATATGAAAATTTAGAGGACTATATACTCTGCAAAATTATTACATTACTAAGTCCTCTCAAATGATTGTCCCTTTCATTGATACAAACCATGTAATCATCTAGTAGCCTTCAGCATTGTGTGTGTGTGTATGTGTGAGTGTGTGTGTGTGTGTGTGTGTGTGTGTGTGTGTGTGTGTGTGTGTGTGCGCGTGTGTGTAATCATTGTGTTAAGGATTCCTGATATGGTTTTAATGAGAATGGTACCCAGAGGCTCATATGTTTAAATACTTGGTCTATGCTTGGTGGAACAATTTGGGAAGGATTAGGATATGTGGCCTTCTTGGAGAAGTTGTGTCATAGGGGTTGGACTTTGAAGATTCAAAAGACTAATGTATTTCCCAGTGTGCTCTCTTTCTCCTGTTTGTGGATCAAGGTAGGAGTTTCCAGCTGATTCTCTTGTCATGTTTTTTCTCCACTACCATGGAGTTTATCTCTTTGAGATTATAAATGGAATTAAATTCTTCATTTTATAAGATTCCTTAGTCATAATGTCTTGACACAATAGAAAACTAACAAAATTCCTGAAAAACTTCCTCATATGAGCATCTGAACAGTTGTGAATGGCTCTGATTTTATACCAGGGTGATGGATTTGCATTCTCGATGTACCTCTGAACTTTCAAATTGTATATGCAGACTTTCCTTCCATTTGAATAGTGATGAAAAGATTACTCAAAGATAATGATATAAACAATCAGTAAAGAGACATACATGGCTATCCCACCAATCAGTAAAATTGCTTATTTGTAAAACAGAAACATTGCTAAGTATTTAGAAAGGAATATATTTCTTTACCAAGCTAAAGTTTTATTTTAGTTTAGCTTTTATGTTGGAAGGCAGAGACAAGATGCTCACAAGTTTTAAGTCAGCATTGGCTGCATAGAACATCTCCAAAGTCTCAAAAAGCAAAGAGCAGCCTAGAATATTATACATAAGTTGCAGTCCAGAATTTCATATTCCTTTGGTTACTGAGTAGCTCTGAATATCTGAATGTTCAAAAATTAGGTTTTTACATAAGTGATATCCTTACCTATGTAGCAGGATTTCTATTGCTGCAACAAAACACCGTAGCCAGAAAGCAGGTTATGAAGGAAAGGTTGTTTGCACTTCCACATTCCTGTTCACCAAAAGAAGTCAGGGCAGGAACTCAAGAAGTGCTGCAACTTGCAGGCAGAAGTGGATGTAGAGACCATAGAGGAGTGATGCTTACTGGCTCATTTCACGTGGCCTGCTCAGCTTGCTTTCTCATAGAACCCAGGAACACCAGCCTAGGGATGGTACCACCCACAGTGAGGTAGGCCCTCCCACATTGATCACTAATTAAGCGCTACAGCTGGATCTTAAGAGGGTATTTTCTCAAATGAGGCTGCTTCTTCTCTAATGATTTTAGCTTGTGTCAAGTTGATGTAAAACGAGCCATTGCATGAAGATTATGAAAAATATGTCCTCATTGCATATCAAAAAGCAAAGCACCAAATGATTATTGACTTAGTTAATTTTCCTATTACTTTTAAAAAATACTTAAACCACAGCAACTTAAAACAATTAGGCTCATTCTAGCTAAGAGTTTTACTTTATGGACCTTCATGCCAGGGCAGTTCTGTCATTGGGAGCTTGGAACAGTTGTTTGTGGTGTATACATAGTGAAGCAGCATAGAATGATGACTATCTCTGCTCAGCTAGATTATCCTGTTTATTCAATCCAGGATCCTAGCCCAGATAGTGAGTCCATTAATTAAGGCAGGTCTTCCCATCTTAACTAATATAATCAAAATAATTCCTTATGGACATTCCCAGAAGCTTGGTTCTGGTGATTCCTGATCCTGTCAAGTTGAAAATCAGTACAAAGCATCACAAGCTACTCCTTCCTCATCAACTGGACACCCAAACATCACATTGCCACCATACTCTTTCACTCCTTTTCAAGATTCACGTTGATCTCATAATATAAAATGCATTCAGTCCAATTTCAAAAGCTCCTATAGCCTTTAATATTTCCAGGACTGCTTAAAAGTACATAGAGTCTCTCCAGAGACTAAGGCAACTTCATAACTTCATACTCACATACAATTAAAACCAAATTATATAATTCCCACATGCAATAACACAGAATATACATTTGGATTTCAAAAGACAGGGGCGGAGGCATAGAAAGGAGGATAGGACAAAATGAAAATTAGAAGCCAAGACAACAGACATCTAAGAATCTTTTTTAAGGCTTTCTGCCCCAGTGATTGCTTCATTCACTGTAGATATGGACAAAAGTGATGAGTATTAACCACTCCACAGTCTGAATATTCGCCTGTCTTGGATTTTTCTGCCTTCACTAGCTCACCACTTTTAAATTCAGCCTTATACAAATTCTCAGGATTTGAGCATAATACATCTATAATCTTTGTCAAAATAGCAAACAAACGGCCTGCAGCTTCCCATAGAATCATTTTTCCCATCTAGTACTTCATGAGCCAAATTTCCAGGGTCCATATTTCTTTTGACATTCTGGGCTTCCAAACCCCAACAGGAATGGCCCACTAGCCCTCTGCTATGACGGATTAGGGGCTTTACATTGCTTAAATTTCTCATCCCTTTCACATTCTTCTCACAACCCAGTTCCAAAAGCTGGAGCCTTGTAGTCAGGTCTGTTGTAGCAAGGACCACACTGCAACGCCATTGCCTCACTGCTAGGCATCAACTTTTTTTTTTTTTTTTTTTTTTTTTTTTTGACTGAAACAAAAGATCTGAGCGAAGTGCCTAGAGAAGTCAACAGGTACTTTTGTTCTCAATTTACTCTTGTGAACTGCTCTAGCCAGGAAAGTCACAACAGCAGGAAATGGAGACGACCAGTCACAGTACACACAGGGATAGAAAGCAGATAGCAGTGAGTGGATAATTTCGTCCAAGAGGCTCCAACTTATTCAGTAGAGGACTCCATCCTAGAGCGGCGGCCACTTGAGGTCGGTATCTCCTTCTCCGTTAACTAACTGAAGATAATCACTCACGGGTGTACCCAGAGGCTGGACTCTGGTATTCTACGTCCAGTGAGGTTGGTAGTATTTACAGTCATAATTACTTCTAGTCAATTCTGTGCAATAGCTGCAGAATAAAAGTTTCTATGATAAAAGTAGCCTTATACATTATCATATCTTTTTATTGAACCGGATATAGTAATAGTGGTTTATATCTTAACACTAGAGATGGGTGGGCAGGAAGACATGAAGTTGAAGTTCATTCTCAGCTACATTGCTGGATTTATTGCTTTTTACGGCCTTTCCTCAAAAAAAAAAAAAAATGAGATACACAAGTATTTTAAGATTGGAAGTAAGTGAGTATGCATGAAGTTCTGTTTCTCTGGGCCCTAGGTTAAGAAAAGAAGACATTTTGAAATTAACACAAATTCATACTCATGATTCTTATCCCAAAGCATTTTGCATGTACCTTGCTTCTTCATTATAAAAACAGAAATAAATCCAAATCAAAAACTGTGAAGAATTTGAGAGTTGCAAAAATAAATCCCATTATCCTAATTTAATAAATATATCCACATTTATTCTTACAATCAAATATAAACAATTTTTACAGTTCAAAAAGAATTTTCTTCGAAGTTTCTTTAAACAGTGTGTCATTTAGTTATTTGAAGTTAATGATTGATTTGTAATATAGTTATGCTAATTCCATGTTTATTATATAATAAATAAGTTATATTTCTTATATAAATCATATATTCAATCATATAATTATTGTATAATGATTAAACATGATCATAATTCATTGTAGGTCATTGTGCAACTGCATAGTGATATAATTATAAAATTGAATGTGATTTCATATTTATTATGTAATATATATTCATAACTATCTTTGTATTACCTGAGTGATTTCTGTTCAGAGTGACTCTGAATTTGTTAGTAGATAGATAAAGCATCAAGAAAGTGTTATTGAATCCTGGGTAAGATGTGACACTATGATTATACTCAACCAGCAGGGCACATCATAAAAATCTAAACTGATACATGGTATTTACTTTTGAGCAAGGGCATAGGCTAAAGTCTTAAACAACATAACCCAGGTTATATTGGAGAAGTAACACAGGGTAGAAAGTGCCTGGCATCGTTTGATTATAGAATAAAACTAAAAAAAATATCCAAATGATTTTTATCTTGAAATCTGATTACTTTAAACATATGATATATTCTGTGGTCTCCTTTTGTAAATTGTCTCCCAAAATCTTTTCATCATATTTTTCACATCCATAATATTCAACAGATTTTTAAACATCATTGAAAACAAACTGTTCTGGGTAGTATGCTCACTGTGTTTCCTGTTCTGTGTATCTTACTAAATGCTTGCCACATAGTTAAACACTTAACAGAAATTTGTTGAATGAACACATGGTAATTTTCAATGTATGGATTATTTTAATGTATTAAAGAGAATTATTCCATTTATTGGTCTTTAAACATTTTATTAGAGGAATAATTTCTTCCTGAGGATTTTAATAATCACAGCTCTCTCATCTCCTGTTTATTGTATGTGCTACACAGCAAGCAGACATTAGAATATTGCTTACTCAGCAGATAAACTGCCAGGGATTTTTTTCATGTGAATATAATGAGTTAAACAAAGGAATGTATAGAAAATATCAAGAAGTGCTTTGATAAATCAACCAGCAATGCATCCTAATTATGACTTGGATTCTTGCAATTCAAACAGGAAAACATGTACTAGGAAAGTCATAACTATAAAATCTAGGAGCTGCAAATTGCCTTCTTTCTAATATTAGCCAGGTGCTCTTATCGCCTTTAGGTAGTTGTAATACCGAAGGGATTATTACCTGTGTACCTTATATTTGAAGAATGTTGATGGCACCATCAATGTAATAGAATTACATAAATAAAACACAAGAGAATGTTGGTTATTGACAATAGCTGTAATTTTTTAAATCTAAGGAATTTTACATAAATATTAGAAACATGGTACTTTTGCAGATGTGGCCCTCCTTGAAGCTATTATTTTTATGATCCTTTGCATACAGATAATCAATATTTAGGATGCTCTATTGAAGGAGAAATCTGACCAGATTGTTCACACTTGCTTTGGAAGCTCTTTGTTAATTATGCTTGTGGAACTACAGTGAAGCCTCAGGCAACATTGAAGGGTAATTGAATGACTTGATTCTTGGTAGTAAACCCCACAAATTAAGGAATAATTTTTCCACACTATGTTTATTGACTCAATGAAAACTATTAATGTCATTAAAAATCCTGAGTCACAAAGATAATAAGATATCATGGCTGACTTGTGTTTTATGCTTCTGCATACATCTAACTATCACATCAGAGGGTCATTTCATTCACTCTTTCATTCAAAAGGTATTTATTGAGTTCCTCTTAAGTGTTAAGCTTCTAACTTGACTTAGGACTACCAATAAATGATAGGATTACTTCTGTAGCTTGACACTAGTTATTTAAGAAAATGAAATTTAATATTGGATTTATTTTTGTCTTACATATAGACACCTTCACCTTGTCTTTCTGGATCTGAGCCATTGCCTTGTTTTCTAACTTGATATTACCATTTATTAGGATTATCATTTTGTATATGTTATCTTTCAAATATTCCCAAGATGTGGGGGGAGTACTCACCCCTGACACTTAAGTCTTTGATCCACAATCTCAATCTCCACATCATTGCACATGTAAAATCTAAAATATATTGGCATGTTTATAGCAGCTCAAGAAGAACCAGCTTTCAGGCTGCAGACAGGGGTCAAAGGGAATGTCTACAGCATAACACAAACTAAGACTGTTCTATCTGAGGGTTTTTGGTGAAGGACTCACCAAATTTTCACACACATACTTTTTGATTGTTTCTTTTCTTTATTATCTCACCTTTTTCTCATCAGACTGTTATCTCATGTTGTTCTCTCTCATTGCTCCTTGATTTCCCTTTCCCTGCGCTGCTTAAATACTATAACAGAAGCTCTCAGGCAATACAAAAGTCATGGAAATGTCACATTCTGAGGGAAAAGATATGACTAAAAACAGAGACATCCCAATGACTCTCATGCAATATATATTATCTATGTTGAGAGCTAATCTTATCCAAGATGCATGGTGAATGTAAAGCAGCATCTATGGTTCAAGCTCAACAAGTTACAGTATTATCTTTAGTATCAGATCAGCAGGCACTTTCAAAATATTATGACCATAATGTCTAAAAGTTAATGTGTACTTTCTGCCCTGGGTGTAACTTTTAATTATCTAAGAACACCTGCAGCCCTCATTTGGGGCTATAGAGTTAAGTTATTTACTATAGCCTTGACTAGACGGAATATATTTTCACAAATTTAGGTCAGAAATGGATGTAAGTACTTAACCATTTGCCAGTTAGAAAAATTGGGCTGTTTTGTATTTACAACCTAGCCAAAGAGTTCAGTATGTCCTTGTGAACTAAGTTAAGAAATATTTATCTAAAAAACCATTAGCAAGGCATCTGGTATAATCTAAAGTAATTTTGAAGTTTTGTTTCACCTAATGATGTACAAGAAACCTGTAACTTCATATCTCAGCATAAAGATTAATGAAAGTTGAGTCAGTCTGGCTCCCTGACTCAAATGTTTTCCTAAATCATAAATCCGAACTGTAATATAAAGCAGGTCCTAAGTATCTCACAGTCTTCATGGAACAATGGGCATTAGTTGTGGAACATATTCTAGGATTATTTTTATTTATCAAAACTGTGTCAATTAGACAACGCAGTTTAAGAAGGACTCATCTTTTAGACAATCCTCAGAAATAGATGCTCAGAAGATTGGGATGTATTCATGAGATAAACACAATACAATGCAGGTAATGAAGGACTCTCCACATATGTATATGTTATATCAGATACCAGAGAAAAGCATGTAGCAGGAACATGTGAAGGCACAGCATAAGCAAGACATTCTGGAATCTGTATGCTCATAAGCCTTGTTTGAACAAGATAGATTCATCAGAGAGTTTTTCTTCTGGTGGGCTGGCACCTGAGCTTCCATTGTCACCTGCTATTGCTCTGACATGGCCATATTCTATTGACAATTTAGTTTTTCTAGCAAGGGATTGATTCTGCTACTGAAATGTGCAATGTTAAGTGTGAATCTGCTTCAAATTTAGTTGTTTCTGTAGGTTGGGTGGTTGTACTACCTATTGTATATTATTGAGACAACTGCAACTTTGTTGATACATTCCTCAGAACTCACTCTCAAAGATTCTCTCTGGACACTTTCAGTTTTTGAAAATTAAAAACAAAAAGTGAAATGTAACACTTAATTTTAGGAAATAAAGAAATAAAATATATTGTTAACATGCATATTTAAAACATTACAGTCAGAATATTTTTTATTAATTTTTAATGTTATTACAAAAACTGAATATTTCTTATATTAAAATTTACACAAACAGCTAACATTTAGAGAAATTTTCTAGCCATTCCAAATTTGGTTGTCTCAAAACTAAAAATGAAAAATTCAGTTTGAGAACAAATGTCAGAAAATTTATGCATATCTACAACATATTATGTATGAGTATTTTGTTAAAATGTTTTCATTTCCTCTTGTAAAATACTAATGGGGTATCTTTGAGAAATAAAAGAGATAAAATCATAGAGAAACTGACTATTTATGGATAGGTATAAGATATTATAGTAGATTATTGTATACACTAGTAAACAAATTTAGTAAAATAGCAGCCTTAGATAATTTGCATTATAATTTACACCGTTAAGAATTCTTATATGATGATACAAATGTAAACTGTTTATATTCCTGTTTAAGATAATTTGTATGTTGATACAAATATAGAACTATATTTGTTATAATATACACATATTTTACTCTTATTTGAAATATTTGTATATTGATACAAATGTAAAGTTATGTCATACTGTATGTATGTTCTACTTCTGTTTAAGATATTCTGTATACTGATATATATTTGATTATTGTCATATTACATATTGCACTATACATTCCTACCTCTGTTTAAATATCTTGTAAGTTGTCATAATTTTGAAGTCATCATCCTTTACCATACATTTGCTTATAGACTGTTTACCTTGTTTACATGAAGCCTTAGTCCTTAGGTTATGTAGGTAGATAAGACTTACAGATTTATAGTCACCTATGCTTGTCATCTCTAGTTAGTTAGGTTACCCAGATTTACAGATACATAGGTTAGATGGACAGGTAATCTTCAAACACTTCATAGACCTAGAGAATATGGCATTTAAATAACTTAGAATTCTGTTGACGTGAAACACAATTGTTCCTGGCAGCACCAATTTGATCCTGAGAGAATGCTGGGTTTCTAAATCATTTCCATTTAGAAGTTTGTCTTCTTGGCACATAATGGCCTACTGGGCAAAGAACTGCCCTTGCCTCAGCTGCTGACCATATGAGTGCTGTCCTTCTAGACAAGCAGGATGTTAAAAAAAAAAAAAATAGTAACTTCTGAACTCTACCAAAACAGGGTAAGATGGTCTTTCAGAATGTCTGCTTCTAAAAATGGTCTGTCAGATACTCTAGGCCTGTAGCCAATTTGAATGCACCAACAATGCTGAGAAACATTAGGTGATTGTCCAGGCTGCCAGCTGTCTCTGTCTACTCTTGCAAGATTCCCAAAAGTTGCTTGCATCCATCTTCCATTTCTCAGGTACCATTATAATCCTTCTCAGGTCTTTGATTGATAAGACTAAAGACTAACAGTTATAGTTACAACTAAGTATATATATATATATATAATATCTTAGATAGAACATATTGAATATTAGATTCAGGTTCTTTAAGATAGGACACCTTTTAAAATGATCTTTGTAACATGACATTTACCCATGCTCTAGACTTCTCTGGATTTTAGTATGTGTTTCTTGCTTGATATTGTTCACATTGGTTGTAGTAGTTCTATCTTATCTAGGTCATTATCCCTCATCACTCCTGGACAATATTTGGTAACTATTCCTTTGTATATAGTTTTGTATTAGGTTAGAACCTTCTTATATAGACAAAAGGGGGAGATGTAGTAGGTAGCCATTCCTACTATTGGCCTGGAAGTTCCAACCCCCATTGAGGCTTCAGTAATGGTCACGCCTATAAGGCAGGGCTGAGAGAGGATGCTGAAGACCTGAGATCCAGATGTGTGGGCGCTCTTAGCTCCTGGACCCTGGATGCTGGAGGTAGACCAAGCAGAGTTCTCCAGAGAACACTGCCAGGCTGTGCCACCCCTTTCCCAGACCCTGTTGCTTATCCCTTCACTTGTAAGTTACTCCACAAAATAAACCTCCCTTTTAACTACGTGGAGTGGCCTTAGCAATTTCACCAATACTTGTTTAATTTTATGCATATATATTTGAATAAAATATGCTAGTAAGCAATTTTGAAAAAAATGCAGAAACATTTACATAGATGACTTTGCATTTTTTATTGATAGTAAGAGGTAGTTTAATCAAGACACTCAATTTACACATCTCAAAATAAAATTCTAGCTACAAGTACTGTTATGTTAGCTTTAGTATAAGTTTTTAGCAGTTCAACTGAAGGTAACTTGACAGCCTATTGTCAGCATTTAGAAAGTAACCATACATGCCTTATAATTCTTTGCCTAGATTCATTTTGTGTCTGTGTAAGGGAGAATTTGATTTCTGATCCATCTGTGCCTCAGGAAATTCAGAAGTACTGATTAGAAAGATGCTTAATAAACACATGCATGGAGATAATGCTGCATAAAGATATTGGAAATGATCTCTGGTTTTGATATAGTGGTTATAATGTGTCTTTGTTTTCATTCACTCTGAGTCCATTGAATTCACATGTTCAGACACATCATTTACCAGAATGTTGTAGCATAATTTTAAGTAAATTTATTACAATACAACATAGCCTGGATGGTACTTCCATTCAAAATAACCAAAACACAGCTATAGAGAAGCAGCACTCTGGCTATTCAGACTTGCAGTATTGAAGTAGATTTACTTTCTTCTCCTGCAGTTACCTCTCATGTCCTCCCGCTATAATTTTAAGTCTATTTATGTATGTAATCTTGATAGTGTTCATCATTTTCAAATATCAATTTGATTATGTCTTTTTCCTTACTATAGCTTTTTAAGATTTTTGCTATTATTAATCCTTATTTAACATTTGATTTCCATGGATTATACATGTGTTCATTAGAACAAATTGTGTGTTTCCTTCTATTTAAATTCCTAAGGCAACAGATACATACTTTGGAAATAGTAGGAGTTCAATAATATTTTGAAAATGCTGTTTCTCACAGCACAGAAAGAATCAAATAAGAGCTTTCTGGCCATTGCTAATGTTTTCTAGCCTTATCTGAGCAGAAATCATAGAGCCCTTCTGTATTTCTCTTCTCTGCCTCAATCAAGGCATTAGTACTTTCTGTGACCAGAACCCTCAATGTCCATACATTTGCTAAGATAGCATTCACCTACCTTAATTATTCAGAAAAGTAAATTCCCAGGCAGTACTGTTACTTCCATGCCTACTGCTCCCAAGAGTGCATCAAATTAATTCATTCAAGGAGTACTACTTCAAATCCTTTAGAAAAATATTGGTTCAAGCCTTCCAATGCTGACCTCCTGAGCCTTGCCAGCCTCTCCCCTCACTGCACCTGTGCTTTAGGAAGCTTTAAGAAGCTCAGCTGCTGTCTTGCACCATTCCAGAATAGGATAAGTGTGTGCACTGTCACCACTAGAGTGAGGCTGTTCTATTGTCAATACAAAGATGAATACAACTTCTTCAAGATGGTAAGGGCCTTCTTTTCTTTCTTCCTTTCTTCCTTCCTTCCTTCCTTCCTTCCTTCCTTCCTTCCTTCCTTTCTTTCTTTCTTTCTTTCTTTCTTTCTTTCTTTTTTTGGATTTTTTTTTTCGAGACAGGGTTTCGCTGTGTAGCTTTGCACCTTTCCTGGAACTCACTCTCTAGCTTAGGCTGGCCTTGAACTCACAGAGATCCACCTGCCTCTGCCTCCTGAGTGCTGGGGTTAAAGGCGTGCGCTGCCACCTCCTGCTGCTGCCACCACCACCACCCTGCTAAGGTAAGGGCCTTCTTCACCCCAGCTCTAGCATTGCAGAGGACAAGCTGGATGTGGATCTGAAGGCTGGGGAAAGCATGGAGTAAAAGCAAATCTGGGGGTTGGGGATTTAGCTCAGTGGTAGAGCGCTTGCCTAGCAAGCATAAGGCCCTGGGTTCGATCCTCAGCTCAAATAAATAAATAAATAAATCTAGATGCACAGCACCCTGTGGATCATCGAACCCTACCCCTCTGGGATGAGTGAGGCTCCTAGAACACCATTGAAGGCTAGAAGGCACAGTACAGCTAGAATCCTGGCCCGGCAAGAGACTGAGTACTGATGTGAATGTAAAAAAACTGGAAATGCTTGCTTCTTAATAGCAGTGGCTGATGTGCCATTTGCTGGTGCTAAAGTGGGTATCAAGATAAAGTCTCAGAACCTTAGATGTTAGGGACCAAGATTTCAGGAACCAAACATGAACCATGGAAAGTACTAGCTAAGCCAGAGAACAAGTCATAAACCCACCGCCCTCCCCCTCCCCCAGGGCAGTAACACCTGTTTGCTAACAGGAGGCTCCCAAAGATAAGAACATTCCACAGTCAGGTGCCATGGCAATGTAAAGAGCATTCCATGGTCAGGTAGCCTAGCAACAGAACAAATGGCCCCTGACCAGTAACCTTAGCAGACTTCCTGCAGTTGCACGTCTCCCACATACTGCACGCCTTCCAAGTCCCTTCCCCTTCCCGCCTTCCTGTCCCTTCCCTTCTTATGCTATATAAGCCATGTGGAGGAAAATAAAGTTTGGCAGCTTGATCAGAATACTGTCTTGCTGTCCGTCTTTCCATGTTGCCCTTCCCTTTCATTCGCTCCCACAGGTGGTTTGCCCCCTTTGAAACCCCGCTGGCCATGGCACATAGAGATAATGAATGGGGAAACATTTCATGGAGATTCACCAATGGAGCCTATAAAGAAGTGTTTTATTGGTCCTGGCACTGATTTGCCTATATCAATCAGATGTGAGCACAGGAGAGCAGGGGATATCTTGGAAAGCTAAAATCTATGCCAGCAGCATAGGGCACTGTGAAATTAATGTGTATAAAAGCACTACTCATAAGCCCCTAAGTCCAGGAAGTAATGGAGACATCCCTGCTACTGGCTGTGTTATTGTCCATGGAATTGAAATTTCATTAATGAACCTTTTTATGTGATCATATTAGGAATGGCGTAGCTTTGTTGATTAGATATTTTTTATTCAAGGGTTTGATAGCATGACCCTACACTTTATAAGATTTTGCTTTGTTTGGGTATTAAAAGAGTGGACATTGATTAATATGATGGGAGTTGTCTTAATTAGTGTTCTTTTGCTGTGAAGAAACACTATGACCACTACAACTCTTACGAAGGAAAGCATTTGATTAGGTCCTGCTTACAGATTCATTGGTTTAGTCCATTGTCATCAGAACAGAAGCACAGCAGCATACAGGCAGACATGATGATGGAGAAGGTGTTGGTGGGACAGACCTTACTGTGTTACTCTTGGGAGGATTGTGGAAAGACTTTGGAATTTGGGAACAGAAAAGGCACTGACAGTTGAGAGCTTAGTGAGCCGTTGTTTAGGAGCTTGGAAGGTAAGAATGCCAAGAGGGGCCTGGCATGTGACCATTCAAAGACTCTACCAGACCTTTTGAGTGCTGCATCTGGGTTGTCTGGTTAGCTGGAGCTGAAGAATAAGCTGTGATTTACAAGAGACCAAAACCACTCAAGTAAAAACTTTGCCTTACTGCAACAGTTGATGTTTGTTAGCTGGATCTGAGAAATAAGTGGTGATTAAGAAGAGACTAGCATCATTGTGGTAAAAGTCTTCTAGGAAGCTGTTGCTGAGTGTTAGCACACAGAAGCTGTGTTCCAGAGTTGATGAACTTAGTAGTGTAAGTGTCACCCGGTGGTACTAGCTTTGAAGGCATGAAGGATGTTATGGAGTACATCCCAGGCTTGGCACTGGGGGAGACATTGGTGAAGGTGCAGCCTCAAGAGCAGTTGAAGGCCCAGGATCAAAGTGGTCACACAGAGAAGTTGCGGCTTGGTGCAATGAATGTGGCCCTGATGAGGCTATTGTTGAAAGTGCATTCTACTTCCAGCAGAGGATCCCAGCTCTGGAGATGCCAGTACCCTGGGATTACTGCCCAAAACAGCAACAGTGATGGAGCAGAGCTGGTCAGAGCTGAGAAGACTCTGTGAGCTGCTGTGTGAGCTGCTGAGAGAAGAGCCACAGGAGTGACCCAAGGCTTTTGGAGGACCTCAGAAGATGGTGAGTGACACCCAGATAATTGGACATTATCCTGTTGGAGTATGGGTTGGCTTTGTTCAGACTGTGATTGTGTTTTAGTTCTTCCCTCTTAAAGTAAGAAAATATTTAATTTTTACTTTTTTACTAGAGCCTACAGCTAAGAATTTGAACTTTTAAAAGAGATTGGATATTTTAAAGAGACTGAACTTTTTGTTTGTTGCTTGGTTGGTTGGTTTTGTTTCTCAAGACAGATGATGATAGACAGACAGACAGACAGACAGACAGACAGATAGATAGATAGATAGATAGACAGACAGACAGATGTGAGCTCCCACTAAGTACAGTGAGTGTTATGTATACATATATGGGTATCTTTATCAGGGACCACATTCTTAATAAAGAATGATTTTCCCTCAGAAGCTATCAACTTTCAAAAATTCTTTAACTTGAATTGGGACCTGCAGATAATTTATCCCAACTATGCCAGAATATTGCTGGCTCGAGCCTGTGCTGGTAGCCCCAAACATCTGTGAGTCTGGGAGTACAGGAGTCACGTCATGTCAAGAAGATACCATCTCACAGGATGCCTCCCATCCTCTGGCTCTTTCATTCTTTCTACCTCATCATCTTCTAAGGTTTACAATTGAGTAGCACATCAGCTTAAAGAATTGGCCTTGTGGTTTTCTGAATTGCACTGGTGCCTGCTTGTCTTCCCCTTTCAACTCTAATTGTATGAATTTGGGTTTCTCTCTCTTCTTTCAGTTTGCATGGTAAATGTTTGTCAATTCTGTCCTCTTTTTAAATAATCAGCTCTTTTTTAAAATCAATTCTTTATATTCTTTATTTTTAAGGTTTGGTGGCTATATCATTAATTCCTGTTTAGTCTTAGAAGATTAGTTCCCACATACAGCTTTGGGGTTTGTCCTGTTCTTCGTTTTCCACTGTATATTATTAATTTAATTATTTTCTATCTTTAAAACATTTTATATAGGCATTCAGTGTTAGGCATTTTTCTCTTGAGATTACTTCCATTGTGCCCCATAGATTTTTGATACATTCTACCTTCACTTCCATTAATTTCTATGATTTTTTTATTTGAAATTTTCCTTATTGGTCTCTTCATTGACCCAAATATTGTGTTTTTAATCTCTATGAAGATGTATATTTTCTGTAATTTCTATTTTTATTAGTATCTTGCTTTAATTTCACTATGATAACAAAACACAGGATCTTTTTCACTTTTCATACAATTGCTAAGAATTGTTTTGGTTTTGGAGAAATTCCCAGGACTATTTAGAAGAATATATTCTTTGCTGTTAGAGTGTAAAGTTCTGTGTCTGTATTTTAATTTATGATTTTATTTAAATCCAGTGTTAGTTTGTTGTCTGTAACCTGTCTATTAGTCATAACAGGATATTGACTTTGTCCATTGTCACTGTGTTGGGATAAAGCTGTCCTTTTTCTTGCTTTGGTTTTGGAAACAGTGTCTGTCTACGTAGTCCCAGCTGTCCTGGAGCTCACTATGTAGACCAGACTAACCATGAACTCACAAAGATACTCCTACCTTTGCTTCCTAAGTACTGGGATTAAACATGTGTACCGCCACACCCAGCAAAACTTTCGTTTTTATATATAATAGTTTTTGTTTTGTGAAACTCTGTGCCTATATTTGGCATATATTCATTTAGAATTGTAGTCTTCTTTTGATGGATTTCACATTAATCAGTGTGATAAAAAGCTTTGTATTTTCTCTCTATTCTTGTTTTGAAGTCTATTATGACAGATATTAAAATATCTACACTTCTGTATCTCTAACTTTCATTTGCTTGGGTTAACTTTTTCCATCGTTTTATATAAGAGTATTGCCTACTGTTGATAGTGAAATGTGTTTCCTATAGGCAGGTAAAGGCAGATTCTGTTTGTAATGTAATATGCTGGACTGTGTCATTTAATTGGGGAATTTAAGACCATTAATGTTTAGCATTATTATTGAAAGATATGCATATTGGTTACTATGATTTTGTTGATCTTATGGTGTTTTCTTAGATCTTATGTTTAATTGTTTTGATGTTAGTTAGTTATTCTTGTGGTGTTTTTGGTGTGCATATCCCTGTCTTCAGACCAGAGTATTCCTCCCAGTGTCCTCTGTGTACGTCATTTAGTGGTCATAAATTATTCCCATCTGTTTTTATCATGTAACATTTAGCTGAAGATGATAGTCATGGTTTGGGATTTTTGTTCTTTCTGACTTCATGGTTTTTTTTTAAGCCCCTCTGGCTTTAAATATTTCTGTTAAACAGTCAGGTGTTATTTTAATTATAATATATTGTGAGGAGTTCATTTTCTTGTCCTGCCTATCTGATGTTTTAAAGTTTCTTGTTTACTGGCTTGTTATCATTTTCTTTAAATTTGAGAAATTATCCTTATGATTTTGTTGAAAATATTTACTAAGACAGGTAGTGGTGACATAAGTCATTAATCCCATCATTTAGGAGACAGAGGCAAGCTGATCTCTGAATTTTAGGTCCATCCTGGTCTACAGAGCAAGCTACGGGGTAGCCAGGGCTACAAACAGAAACCCTGTCTAACTCCCTCTCTCTCCAAATTTTTAAAGTAAAGAAAATAAGAACTTTAGTCATTTTATCCTGTCTCAGAGCCTTTCAATGTCATATATATATATATATATATATATATAGATAGAGAGATAGATAGATAGATAGATAGATAGATAGATATAGATATAGATATAGATATAGATATAGATAGATAGATAGATAGATTTTTCTGATCCAATTCTGCTCTCTTGTCTTCAAGCCATGATACTGCTGCCCATGTGAGCCAGTCTAAGTGAGGCTTTCCACTGAGGTTTATTTTGGGTGATTATGTTTTTTATTTTCAGAATCATTTCAGTTTAGTTTGATTTCAATACTTCAATATTTTTTGTTAATTCAATTTTCATGACTTGAATCAATTCCTTATTTCATTCAGCTTCTTGTTTTTGTTCTCTTGGGGTATATTTATGTCTTTTTTATGTTGTTTGAACATAGTAAAAATTATTCTTTAAATTCTTGTTACTTGAGTTACATAGACTCTTTCCTAATGTGATACAAATTGACTTGTATATTTTGCTTGATTTTTATATTCATTGAGTATCGTATTATAAAATAATTGTCAAGCCTAAAATCAATGAGTTCTTTCCATATATTATTCTCATTTTAGGGTTGTCAATATTGTCTCAAAATCGTAAATTTCTACTCATTTTAAAATATGACATAAGATAAAAGTCCAATTTCTTCCTCTTTTCCATGTGGACACACAGTTTTCCCATCATCATTTAGTGAAAAGTGTTGTCTTTTTCCTATTGAGGAGTTTTTATATACTCATCAAAAATATCTATTCTGCTTCATGATAGACCTATGTATGTCTTTATTCTATTATTATATAATTTGGTTACTAAAGATTTTGACATATTTTGAAATAAACAAGTGTGTGTCCCAAAGTTTTGTTCTTTTTTATATATTTTCATGATTGCAGTATCATTTCATCATTTTCTCTCTTACTTTTCTCCCTCCAGGCCCACTCGTATACCTCCCTACTCTCATCAAATTCAGAGCCTTTTTCTTTTTTTCTTTTCATTGTTGTGTGTGTGTGTGTGTGTGTGTGTGTGTATGATCTTTGAAGGGTTGACCATTTGGGATTTACAGAGAACTATTTCTCCCTTTTTAAAATTCCAGTTTCTTATACTACTTTACGGTTTGAGACCTTGTGGTCCCCCTTCTACAATAGCACATGTAGTTAGAGTTTTCCTGCCTGGCCCAGTCAGGACAAATCTCTCTTACCCGCCAGACCCACAGTCGCTCAGACCCAACCAAGAAAGCACACAGAAACTTACATTGTTTACAAACTGTATGGCCGTGGCAGGCTTCTTGTTATCTACTTCTTCTATCTTAAATTAACCCATTTCTGTTAGTCTATACTTTGCCACATGGCTTGTGGCTTACCAGTGTCTTTACATGTTGCTTCTCATGGCGGTGGCTGGTGGAGTCTCTCTCCAGCCTTCTACTTCCCAGAATCCTCTTCTCTCTTGTCCCGCCTATACTTCCTGCCTAGCCACTGGCCAAACAGCATTTTATTTGTACAGAGCGATATCCACAGCAAGCACATTTATTAGTGTCATTTTCTTCAAGTCATGTTGACAAGTAGTGTTTATACCATACTCATACACACACACATATATACACACACAATAAATAAATATAAATATGTTTTACATGAAAAAGGAATATTATACTTGTGTCGCTTCCAATTTTATATAGTAGTTTTCAGAAGTTCTCAGTATTCAAGTATTTCATATTTTCGATAAAGCCCATTCTTAAGTATTTCACTATGTTTCCACTATAAATTACTTGGTTTTGAATTAATTTCTCAGGTTAGGCAACCAGCCAGCAGGTGAATGACCTGCTGGCAGGCTACAACACCACCACCACCACCACTGGCTGGATTCTTTACCCCCAAGACCCACTCCACTGCCCAACCCCACCCATCTCATCATCCTCCCTGGGGCCAGTCCTCCCTCACAACTCCAGAAGACTCCATAGGCACAGACACAAAAGACAGATAATAAAAGAAAAAACACCTATTCAACAAAGATAACACAAGACTCAACACCTGTGACTATAATGATCAAAAACCCAGATGCATAAATGCCAGTGTAATAACATATTCAACAACAGAAAGGACAACATGGCACCAAAGACAGCAAAAACTGAATATTCCAATGTGGCTGAAGCAAAAGAAAGTGACCTTAAAATACCTTTATGAAGATAATAGAGGCCATTAAAGAAGAAATGAAAAATTCCCTCAAAGAAACTAAGGGAAAGTCAAACAAAAAATTTGGAAGAGATCAATAAATTCCTTAAAGAAAGGAAAAAAAAAAACTATCAAACAAGTGAAGGAAATGATGCAAGGCTTGAAAATTGAAACTGAAGCCATGAAGAAAACACAAATGAAGGGAATTCTTGAAATGAAATATCTGTGGAAGTGAACAGGAACTACACATGCAAGCATCACTAACAGACGATACAAGAGATGGAGGAGAGGATCTCAGATGTTGAAGACACAACAGAGGAAATAGATTCATCCATTAAAGAAAATATTAAATCCAATAAATTCCTAGCACAAAACAACCAAGAAATTTAGGACACCATGAAAAGATCAAATTTAAGAATAATAGGGATAGAAAAAGGAAAATAATCCCAGCTCAAAGACACAGAAAGTATATTCAACAAAATCATATAAGAAAACTTTCCCAATTTAAAGAAGGACATGCCTATAAATATACAAGACACTTATAGAACACCAAAAAGACTGGGTTCTTTTTGGTGTTCTGTAACTAAAAATAAAAATAGTCCCCTTGCCACATAGTAATCAAAACACTAAACATACAGAATAAAGAAAGAATATAAGAACTGCAAAGGGAAAAGGCCAAGGAACATATAAGAGCAATCCTATTAGAATTACAACTGTCTTCTCAGTGGAGACTCTAAAAGCCAGAAGGTCCTGGTAGACATTTTGCAGACATTAAGAGAGCATGGAGGCCATCCCAAACTACTATACCCAGTAAAACTTTCAGTCACCATAGACAGAAAAAATATGATACATTTTTATAAAACCAGATTTAAGAAACACCTATCCACATATTCAGTTCTGCATAAAGTACTAGAAGGAAAAGTCAAACCCAAGAAAGTTGGCTGTACCCATGAAAACACAGGCAATAGATAAACTCACACCAGCAAATCCAAAAGAAGGGAAACACACACACACACACACTACTTCCACCACCAACAAAACAAAAAATAACAGGAATTAACAATCACTGGTCATTAATATCTCTTAATATCAATGGACTCAATTTGTCTATAAAAAGACACAGGCTAACAGAATGGGTATAAAAAGTGGAACAATTTTTCTGCTACACAAAAGATATATACCTCAACTTCAAAGATAGACAATGCCTTAGAAAAAAGAGTTGGGAAAAGTTTTTTCCAATCAAATGGACTTAAGAAACAAGCTGATATAGCTAACCTAATATTTAACAAAACAGTCTTCAAACTAAAATTAATCAAAAGAGATGGAGAAGAACATTTCATATACATCACAGGAAAAATCCATCAAGACAAAGTCTCAGTTCTGAACATTTATGCCCCAAATACAAGGGCACCCACATTTGTAAAAGAAACATTACTAAAGCTTAAATCACACATCAAACTCCACATACTAATAGTGGGAGACTTCAACACCCCACTCTGACCAACAGACAGGTCTGCCAGACAGAATCTAAACAGATAAATAAAGGAACAAACATGTGTTCTGACTTAACAGACATCTACAGAACATTTCACCCAAACACAAAATATATATATACTTTCTTCTTAGCAGCTCATGAAATTTTCTCTAAAATTGACTATATACCCAGTCACAAAGCAAAGCTCAACAGACATACACACAAAAAAATAGAATAACTCCCTGTATCTTATTAGATTATCATGGGTTAAGTTAGAGTTCAACAACAGCAGAAATTACAGAAAGTCTATAAACTCTTGGAAAATTAATAAATTGAAAATTAATAACACTCAACTGGGTCGAGGAAGAAATAAAGAAAGAAATTAAAGATTTCCTGGAATTCAATGAAAATGAATGCACAACATGCCCAAATTTATGGGACCCCATTAAAGCAGTGCTAAGAGGGAAGTTCATAGCATTAAGTGCCCACATAAAGAATTTGGAGAAGTCTCACACAAGTGACTTAATAGCACACCTGAAAGCTCTAGAACAAAAAGAATCAAATTCACCCAGGAAGAGCAGAGGCAGGAAATAAACAACTCAGTGCTAAAACCAATAAAATAGAAGCAAAGAGAACAACATGAAGAATCAATGAAACAACAGGTTGGTTCTTTGAGAAAATCAACAAGATAGACAAACACTTATCCAAACTAACTAAAAAATAGAGAGAGAATACCCAAATTAATAAAATCAGGAGTTAAAAGTGAGACATAAAAACAGACATTGAGGAAATCCACAGAATCATTAAGTCATACTTCAAAAACCTGTACTCCACAAAATTTGAAAATCTAAAAGAAATGGACAGTCCTCATAATAGGTACCACATATCAAAATTAAGTCAGGACCAGAATAACAATTTGAATAGGCCTATAACCACCAAAGAATAGAAGCAGTCATTGAAAGTCTCCATGGGAAAAAAAAAAAAAAAAAGCCCAGGATCAGTTGGTTTCAGTGCAGAATTCTACCAGAATTTCAAAGAGCTAACACCAATACTCCTCAAATTGTTCTAAACAATAGAAATAGAAGGAACACTGCCAGATTATTTTCAATGAGGCTACAGTTACCCTGATATCCAAACCACACAAAGGTGAAACAAAGAAAGAGAATTATAGTCTAATCTCTCTCATGAACGTTTATGCAAAAAAACTCAATAAAATACTGGCAAACTGAGTCCAAGAACACATTTAAAAAATCATCCACCATGATCAAGTAGGTTTCATCCCAGAGATGCCAGGATGATTCAACATATGCAAATCTGTCAATATAATCTGCCATATAAACAAACTGAAAGGAAAAAAAAAAAAAACATGATCATTTCATTATATGCCGGAAAAAAAAAAAAACCTTTGATAAGATTCCCTCATGATAAAAGTCCTGGAGTGATCAGGGATGCAAGGAACATACCTAAACATAATAAAAAGCAAGCCAACGTTCAACATCAAATTCAGTGGAGAGAAACTCAAAGTGATTCCACTAAAATCAGGAACAAAACAAGGCTGTCCACACTCTCCATGTCTATTCAACATAGTACTCAAAGTTCTAGCTAGAGCAATAAGAAAACCAAAGAAAATCAACCGGATACAAATTGGAAAGGAAGAAGTAAAACTTTCACTATTGATAAGATGGTAAAAATAACTGACACTAAAAATTCTACCAGAGAATCCTACAGATGATAAAAAACCTTCAGTGATGTGGCTGGATACAAATTTAACTGAAAAAATATCAGTAGCCCTCCTACATACAACTGATTAATGGAGTGAGAAAGAAATAAGGTAAACAACACCCTTTATAATTGCCACAAATAATATAAAATATCTAACTGTTAGGGACCAAGATGTCAGGAACCAAACATGAACCATGGAAAGTACTAGCTAAGCCAGAGAACAAGTCATAAGCCCACCGCCCTTCCCCAGAGCAGTAACACCTGTTTACTAACCAGAGGCTCCCAAAGATAAGAACATTCCACAGTCAGGTGCCATGGCAACCGAATGGTCAGGTAGCCTAGCAACAGAACAAATGGCCCCTGACCAGTGACCTTAGCAGACATCTTGCAGTTGCAGGACCTGCATGTCTCCCATGTTCTGCACACCTTCCACGTCCCTTCCCCTTCCCTCCTTCCTGCCCCTTCCCCTCTTATGCTATATAAGCCATGTGGAGAAAAATAAAGATTGGCGGCTTGATCAGAATACTGTCTTGCTGTCTCTTATGTCCTCTGTCTCTCATTCACTCCCACAGGTGGGTCAACCCCATTGATAGCCCGCTGGCTGGGGCATCTAACCAAGCAAGTGAAGACCTGCATGACAAAAACTTTAAGTATGTAAAGAAAGAAATTGAAGAAGATGTCAGGAACTGGAAAGATCTCCCATGCTTGTGGATTGGGAGGATTGTTATAGTAAAAATGGCAATCTTTCCAAAAGCAATCTACAGATTAAATGCAATCCCCATCTAAATCCCAACACAATTCTTCACAGACCTTGAAAGAAAAATAGTCAGTTTCACATGGAAAAACAAAAAACCCAGGATAGCTAAAACAATTCTGAACAATAGAGCAACTTCCGGAGGCATCACCACGCCTGACTTCAAGCATTACTATAGAGCTATAGTAATAAAAATAGCTTGGTATTGGCATAAAAACATACATGTGCATTGAATCAAAGACCTTGACATAAATCCACACAACTATGTACACCTGATTTTTGACAAAGAAGCCAAAATTATATGATGGAGAAAAGAAAACATATTTAAAAATGGTGCTGGCATAATTGGATGTCGGCATATAGAAGATTACAAACAGATCCACATAAATCACCATGCACAACTCAAGTCCAAATGTATCAAAGACCTCAACATAAATCCAGTTACACTGCATTTTAAAGAAAAAATGGGAAGTAGCCTTGAGTACATTGGTACAGGAGACAACATCCTGAATAGAACACCATTAGCACAGGCACTAAGATTGACAGTTAATAAATGGGACCTCCTGAAATTGAAAAGCTTCTGTAAAACAAAGGAAATTATTAACAGGACAAAACAGCAGCCTACAGAATGGGAAAAGTTCTTCACCAACCTCACATCTGACAGAGGGATGATCTCCAAAATATATAAAGAACTCAAGAGACTAGGCATCAAAATAAAAAAACAATGCAATTAAAAAATGGGGTACAGGTCTAAACACAATTCTCAACAGAAGAATCTCAAATGGCCAAAATACATTTAAAGAATTTTTCAACATCCTTGGTCATCATAGAAATGCAAATCAATGTGACTCTGAAAAACACGAATAACAGCTTATGCTGGACAGGATGTGGAGAAAGGGAACACTTCTCCGCTGCTGGTGGGAGTACAAACTTGTACAGCCACTTTAGGAATGAATATGATGTTTTTTTTCAGAAATTTGGGAATTAATCTACCTCAATACCCAGCTTTACCAATCTTGGGCATATACCCAAAGGTTGCTCAATAATACCACAGGGATACTTGCTCAACTATATTCTTATCAGTGTTATTTATAATAGCCAGAATCTAGAAACAACCTAGATGTCCTATAACAGAAAAATGGATTAAGAAAATGTGGTACATTTACACAATGGAGTACTACTCAGCAGAGAAAAACAATGACATCATGAGGTTTGCAGGCAAATGGATGGATCTAGAAAAATTCATCCTGAGTGAGGTAATCCAGACTCAGAAAGACAAACATGGTATTTACTCACTCATAAGTTGATTTTAGGTATAAAGTGCAGGAAAACCAACCTACAATCTACAGCCCCAGAGAGGCTAGGGAACCAGGATGATCCAAAGAGGGATGCATGTATTTCTCTGGGAAGCAGGAATAGAAAAGATCTGCTGGGTAAACGAAGGGGGTGGAGGGTGAGGGGGTAGTGATCAGGGCATGAACACATGGGGGATTGAGTTGAGTTGTTTGGGGGCTGGATGGTAGGGGAGAGTAATGAAAGCGATGTCTTGATGGGTGGGTGGGCATTTCAGGGTTAGGGAGAAACCTGGTGTCAGGGAAACTCCCAGGAATCCACAAAGATGACCCCAGCTAAAACTCCTAGCAACAGTAGAGGGTGCTTGAACTGGCATTCTCCTGTAATCAGATTGGTGACCACCCTAACTGTCATCGGAGAACCTTCATCCATTAATTGATAGAAGCAGATGCAGAGATTCATAGCCAAGCATTGGACAAGTTCCAGGAGTGCTATGAAGAGAGGGAGGAAGGATTCTAAGAGACAGGTGGAGTCAAGGTCATAACGGGGGAACTTACAGAGACAGCTGACCTGAGATCATGGAAGCTCAGGGACTATGGACTGACAGCTAGGAAGCCAGCATCCGGCTCATGTAGGCCCTCTGTATGTGTGTGACAGTTATGTAGCTTGGTCTTTTGTGTGGGCCATCTGATGCTGGGCACAGGGCCTTCCTTTAAGAGCAGTTTGTTCCTCAGAGACACTCCCTTGAAGAGAAATATTTTTTTAATTGCAAGTGGCTATCAATTGGAGATCGTGTGTGGGTTAGGGTTGTGGGCATGTTCCACTTCTTGCAGCTTTAGGACTCCATCTGCTGCAGACCCATGCAGCTCCTGTGCATGCTGTCAAGTAACTGTGAGTCCATATTTGTGCCACTCCTGTTGTGTCTAGAAGGCTTTGATTCCTTGATATCCTCCATCCACTCTGATTCTTATATGCTTTCTGCCTCCTCTTCTACAAAGTTCTCTGAGCCCAGAGGGGAGTAATTTGAAGGATATATCCCTTTTAGGGCTGAGTGTTCCAATATCCCTACCTCTCTACATATTATATGCTCGTGGATCTCTGTATTTGTCCCGAGCAATGCAGCTATCCCAAGCCAGCAACACCTTCATGTTTACAATACAATGTAAGAATTGCAAGGTCCCCACCAGAAGCTTCCTGGGGACTTCATTTGCAACCCCAAAAGGGGAAGAGAATAAAGGCGGAGATAGATAGGAGCTGGAATAAATCAAAGAAGGAATTTATGTGCTAGGAATATGTCCTTACTGTGGTTAGGTGAAAACATTACGAGTCTATCATAAATGTGCTGAAACTATAAACTTACAGGTGATAGGGTAAAGAAATCTATAAGTCACTAAAAATACAACTGCCACTGTTTTCCTCTGCTACTAGTTTTCTGACAGGGTGGGGGAGGAGTACTGATAGCTAGTCAATCTGCATCACAGCTTGAAGCACTTTGTGAGGGGAAACCCCTTTGATCTAAGAAGGTGCTCTGGGGCAGCAGAAGGTCTGAACTTGATTTGCACAATAAACAAAGCTATGCATCTAGTGGCCTGTTAGTCTCTTAGGCTCAGCTGGGGAGTTAGTACCCAGTGGAACAGTGTCTGAAAAGCTTAGCTGTTTGCCAAAATGATTTGGAGTATTTGGGCATGCAAGAATTTCATAGCAGAAAACAGCTGAAATATTAAAAATTGTATAAAACCAAATATTCATAATAAATGGCTTGCCTTTTGACAGCTGAATCTCTATAATATATTCTTGTGGCCTGCAAGAAGTGTTTAGAAATCTCTTTATTTCATGATGTTTTTTAGTATTTCCTATTTTATTTTGAATCTATTTATCTGAGTAATTACCCATTCTAATCAACTTGACTAAAGATTTATAAATTTTGCTGTTTTTTAAAATAACTTACTTTATTGTTTTTAACTTTATATCTTTTCTTTAAAAAAACATTTATTATCTTCTACTTTCTGTTAACTTCAAGTTTGGCTTTTCTTTTTCCCATTCTTTGGGTAGAGTTATTTTGTGCCAGGTTGTCTTTCATCAAATTATGCATAGTTGCCTGGCGGTGGTAGTGTTGGTTGAAGCAGCACTGCTGGTGGCTGGCCACCACCCAAGGGGGCCATGCTGGTGGAGGAGTGTGCTGGCAGAAGAATCAGGAGCCATGGTTACCTTTCTAGAGCTTTATTGGGAGAGAGGGAGAGAGAGAGAGAGAGAGAGAGAGAGAGAGAGAGAGAGAGAGAGACAGGGAGACAGACAGACAGAGACAGAGACAGAGAGAGACAGAGAGACCTCACAGAGGGAAGAGAGAAGGGGGGCATGGAGGGCCCGCCCACTTTTTAGGCTGGCCAGTCCCAGGATGATGATGTAATTAAAGACAAAACCCTTACATCCCAGACTTTCACTTATTATAAAAAAGCAGGTAGATGGGAAGAGGGGCATTGTTCCTCTCAAAAACTGCTTCCAGCTGATTTTTTGGATGTCTGTTGGCTCTTGGGGGAATGGAGAAGGGGAGTCTTCTGAGGCAGACAGGCATTGTGGGATGCTGTCTGTCACCCGTTTGCTCTGGAGACATGTATCCCTCTTGGCTGTGGATGGGAACTTTCTGTTTGACAAGATGCTGATGACATAGGTTCCAAAGAGCCAGCTCATGCACTAAGAACAGGTCCGGGTTCCACTGCCTGGGTACCTCCCAAACAGTTCAAGATATTCAATTGTCTCATTTATCCAGAAGGCCTGATCCAATTGAGGGCTCCACAGCTTTTAGTTCATAATTCATGTGTTTCCATTAGTTTGGCTATTTGTCCCTGTGCTTTTTCCAATCTTGGTCTCAACAATTCACACTCTTACAATCCCTCCTCTTTCTCGGCAATTGGACTCCTGGAGCTCCACCTGGGGCCTGGCCATGGATCTCTGCATCCACTTCCATCAGTTATTAGATGAAAATTCCAGCACGACAGTTAAGGTAAACACCCATCCAATCACCAGACTAGGTCAGTTCAGGCTTTCTCTTGACCACTGCCAGTAGTCTACAGTGGAGGTATCATTGTGGATTTCTGGAGACCTCTCTATCACTTTGCCTTTCTGTTCTCATGTGGTCTTCATTTATCAAGGTCTGTTATTCCTTGTTCTCCCTTTCTGTTCTTGATCCAGCTGGGATCTCCTGCTCCCCTAAGCTCTCTTTCCCTCAAACCTTGCCCTTCATTACCCCTATTCACATCCAGGTTTTTCATGTAGATCTCATCCATTTCTCTGTCATTGGGTGATCACTGTGTCTTTCTTAGGGTCCTGTTTTCTAGGTAGCCTCCCATGGAGTTGTGAATAGCAGTCTAGTCATCTTTGTTTTACATCTGGTATCCTACTATGAGTGAGTACATACCATGTTTGTCTTTCTGAGTCTGGGTTACCTCACTCAGGATGATTTTTTCTAGATCCATCCATTTGCCTGCAAACCTCATGACGTCATTGTTTTTCTCTGCTGAGTAGTACTCCATTGTGTATATGTGTATATATACCACATTTTCTTTATCCATTCTTCTGGATGTTAATTATCCATTAGAAGATAAATATTATGCAAATTTGCTATGAATATAATCTATTTAAATATTTGAAAACAAATATTTTATCATAATTGAAAATGTCATGTAATACCATTGAATTCTAAGAAAGTTCACCTAGAACTTGTATTTTTGTCTGAAAATTTTTACTCTAAAATATTGCATAGTTTATACTTCTGTTATTGATTACATTATACAGTCCTGAAAAAACTGATATTGCCCCCATGCTGTTCCTTTAAAAAAAATTTTAAACTATATTATCTGTATCTTATTTCATATATGTTGCCTACATGTATATATATATATATATATATATATATATATCACATTGTTACCTGGTGCCCACCTAGGACAGAAGAGGGTATTGGATCTCCTGGAAATGGTTGTAAACCACCTTGTGGGTGTTGGGGACCGTCCAAACCATTGTCCTTGGTAAGAACAGCCAGTCCTCTGCACTGCTGAGCCACATCTTTAGCATGGAGTTTTTTAGTTTTACATTATCATATGACTGCAAAGATATGTTTCCTCTTGATCAGGTTTCATTATCATTGTTACTGCACACTTGATAAAAAATTGTTATATTTATAGTATAATTGTCCCATTGATTTTTTTTATTATATTTTCCATTATTTAAACAAACCAAAAGTTTGAAATTCTGAAGAAGTGGAAAAGGCTATTTCATCATTTATTTCTAAATTTTATTCATGCCTATTTAATCATTTATTAAAATAGTACATATTTTATGAATTGAAATTAAAATTTGCATATATTTTATAATTTATTTCATCTGATTGTTTCATACTTAAATAACAATATTTAGTAAGATTTGCATTCATTTACTAAATGTAAGCATTAAGTAAATATGTTTCAGTAAGAACTACATGTGATTAACAGTTGTTTTGTCTTTTCTTCTCTGTCTGCTGTCTGTCTATCTCTCTCTCTCCTTTGTATAGTAAGTTTGATCAATAGCCACTTTATCTTTGCTCACTTACAAGCTCAATTTCACAAAGGAATTTATGGGTTACTAAGTATTTGGCATATATAGATACAGAAAACAAATATTTGCTGAAATAAAATATAAGGAAATTCATTTAAAATTTCTTTGCATTCTTTCAGTATATAACTTTGTATTTAATTCTTTGTATTGTTTTATGATTTGTTAAAGATTAAAGCAAGCTTAAATACTAGTGAGTTGGATGTACTTACTAATTTTTACATAATTAAATACTGAGCTGCATTGTTAATATAGGAGGTTGAGAATCTTCAGTCTTTTTCAAATTTGATTTTGATTATCAGTGTCAAGAACATAAAATCACATAAATATATAATAAAAAGTAGGATACATTTGTTTTTGAGCCTGTGATTATTGTCTTTTATTGCCAACTTGACACAGCCCAGAATTACTAGGCAAGTGAGTCTCAATGAGTGATTGCCCACTCTAGGTTGGCCTCTGAACATGTGTTTAGGGGTCTGTCTTAATTAAGTTAATCTGTGTGGGAAGACACAGTCCACTGTGGGTGGCATCATTTTCTATTCAGGGCTTCCTAAGCAATAGGAAAATAGATAAAGCAACCCATTGTTGAGCATATTAGTGTTCATTTCTTTCTATTCTTGACTATAGATATGACCAGCTGTTTGAAATTCTTGCCATGACATCTCTACAATAATGAACTATAACCTAAAATAAGCACCCTTTCCCCTAAGTTGTTTATTTTTAATCAGAGTATTTTATCACAGTAACAAATAAAACTATGACATGGCCGCTTCTGAAATGGTTGGAAGTTATGACTTAATCCCATGTGAAGACTGACTTAATAACTTTTTCTAAATTTAAAGTTAGCATTTCTACAATTTTTAAAATCAAACATGTTAATACAATGTTACTCAAAGCTATATTAATTTGATACTTATGCATTGAGGAATAACAGTAGGAAAATATGAAAACCTTTTCATTATTAAAGCATTATGTATACTTTGCATATCCAGTGAAAACAGTGTTAACTGAAAATCCACATTATTATGGAAACTGAGCAGGTTTTCCCGAGACAATGTCTGTTGGTTTCCATGGTGGGACAGAGTAAAGTGTCCATGTCGTAATCTGGGAATAAAGACTACAATGAACATGATTTGATGTTCATGCTAAGCACTTCCAGAAAGATGAGGATTTGTTACAGTTGCACAGTTCATTTTTAATTGACTTTTGGTCATGGAATGCTCAGAAATCTTTTGGTGTTCTCAAATTCTTCAATCTCCCCAATAAGTTCTGTGGTCACACATGGGGTTCAAACTCATACTTTGAGAAGCCATGGATTAGTTCAACATAGTTAGATTACTGGAGAGAAAGGATCCTCTCTCATTAAAAAAAAAAAATGTTAAAAAAAGAAAATAGGAAAGTGAAGCATATTCAATTAGTCATTACCAGATAAGATATAGTATGTATATACAAGGTAAACCTGCTTCTGCCTAGAAATTTAAGGAAGGAAAATTAATAGACAGGTCCATTCAAATGTGAATTTTTGTGGTATTTTCCCAAGTAAATTGATTGTAAATTACTTTGCTCAGTACCTGAATAACTTTTTTTGACTTACACCAGAAGATTTCTAACAAATTTTCTGTTAAATAATCAGCATTGAAAAACAATTTGCATGTTGTGAAGGAGACAGATAATAAAAAGCAAAGACATATATGAAAAGATGGTTGGTATTGGTTAGTGGATTGAGGAGCAAAGGGAGGACTATATGCATGAAGAAGAGTAAAGAAAGGTGCTTTCTAGGGAGGTCTTTCCTGAAGAAATGACAGTTTAGGGATAGTATTGAAGTTTATAAATGAGAAGTTATAGCAATAAGAAAAATTTACTTGGAAACTGGAACTCTTTACCCTAGACATACCTATTATTATTTGTACATTAGAAAGACCTGCTTCAAGAAGACCATCTACTCCTTTGAAATACTATTCTTCTGAAAAGGCACAATGCAGTTGAGATTTCTTTTGTAATAAATTACCACCATATTGCACACTTACGTGCAATATTGTACTTAGATATCCTTAATTATTATTTTCTGTTTTCTTGTTCATTTGTGGTCCCCTTTCATGAGTTTTCAATGGGTTTTTGTTTGTTTATTTGTTTTGTTTTGTTTTTGTTTTGTTTTTGTTTTTTTTTTTAAGGAGAGTGGGCCATAACTCACATTCATGTCATGTACTTTGCTATTCAAATTAATCCAAGCATGCAACTATACCTGACAAATGAGGTTCTTTATGTTTAAAGGTATAAAGTAGAAGCTTCACTTTATAATGCCTCCTTTGTAAAATAAAAGTTTAAATCATTAAAGTATATTTTAAAGGGGGAGGATGAAAGATAAAGATATATCCATGGTCTAGGTCTGTGGCTCTCAACTTTCCTAATGCTGTGACCCTGTAATACAATTCCTCATGTTCTGGTGATCCCCATTCATAATATTTTCATTGCTGCTGTTATAAATTGTTATGTAAATACTTTTGGCAATAGAGGTTTGCCAAAGTAGCTGTGATCTACAGATTGAGAATCACTTGTCTAGGTAGTAATAGACTGCAAAGACTGTACATGATTTAGACTTCTTACCTCCTTGTAGACGTCATTGCTCTTTCCTATTTTCCATTTGGTCATGCCAACACCTTTGTATGTGATATTAGCATATATGCTCTTCACTATATGTTAATCTCATGTCCTTTGCATTTCTTCTCCCTTATTACATAGCCCTTCTTCCTGTAACTTCTTCCCAGCCTTAATTAAGAAACTCTTCTACATATCCTCGGGAAACTCTCATCCATGCATAATTTCCCTTTGTGTCTTTCTGTTACTTTATCAATGTTTAGTGTGTAGCTCTTTCCCTTTCCCTTGTGAAGCACAGGAGTCAGTCTCTCCTGTCCAACGGTGTATGTCAGCATAGGCAACTGTGGCTGATGATTGGTCAATCTCAGCCAAGTGTACTAACTGACTGAATGACACGTGAAACATTGAGAAAGTTTAAACAAATGCATGGTGTGTTCTTGTTTGTTATTTGAAATATTCTAGCTTTGTTTCTAGAAAGGGCTGTCATAAACAAGAGAGAGGAGAGAGAGAAAGACAGACAGACAAAGACAGAGTGAGTGAGACTACATAGAGAATTCATTTCTCTGGTAAAGTACCAATTGTTACAAAATGTAAGGGTGAAGGAAATAAAGAAGATTGAGATGAATGAGTTGGTAACATCCAGGATTTTTGCTTGAGCAAGGTAACTGCCTGGGAGTAAACAAAAAGTCCCCTGTCTCGGGAAACATAAACTTGAAGATTTTCAAGTCCCTTCCACAGATATGTGGAAAGAGTTCTAGGGGAGGTGACTCGCAGCCAAACCAGAGTAAGAAAACTTCTCGGCTTGTGAAGCTGCCAGCAAGATGGGCAGAGTGCACCAAGGTCTCCGGTCCTATGTGTTGTCCCTTGCATTGGGGTATACTTTTCATTGTTCCCATAAGTCACCCCTCAGCTCTATTCCCGTTGGTAGCACCAATAAAAGCCCTGTGTTCACCAAGTTGCCCATTGGCACAAATGTTCCTTTGACCTGTTATGGTTTCTCTTTCTGGTGTTTGCAGGTGTGTGTGTGTGTGTGTGTGTGTGTGTGTGTGTGTGTGTGTGTCTTTGTATATGTCTGTGTCTAGTTGTATCTCCTCAGGACATTGAGATGTCATGGTGAATTGAAAAGAAGTGGAATACATTTCCTGCATGATAAGTTTGGAAGAATGTTCATCATCTATGACAATAGGTGGATATGTTAAAAATAGAAAAATGAAGGGTCCATGGTCTCACCTATAGCATCCTATAGATGAAGAAGAATCCAGCTAGGCTTCTTCTGATCTGCCTTTGCACTGGTGCACCCACCCCATTTGGTACTAAATCCCGTGCTAACACACCTCAACAGGATTAAACAGGGGTTGTGAGTATTCTTAGCTCAATTTTTAGATGTAGAAATATCCAAAGAAAAATAATAGTTTATGTTAGCTTTATTCTTGCAAAAATGATTTCTAGATTGGCTACTGCAATTTTTTTTATCATTGTTGCTTAAATTTTAATATTCATTAAAACAAACAGGGAAAGAGATTTGTAAAGGAGCAGATGCTAATGCAGACGGCACAGCTCTACTCTGTAATCTTAAAAAGAAGCATTCAGTCTGCACTATGAGCTGTAATATTACATGTAGGATTCACAATTTGTCAGCTGAAGGATAATAAACTTTCCAACACCTAGTTTTCAGAGGAGAGTTTTTCATTGTATTATTGTTTGAATTTTGTTTTCACATATGTAATAAAGGTCACACAATATCCTTTCTTCATGCCCATTACCATACCTTGTACTGGTTGATTTTTTTCCCCTAGGGTAAAATCAGGTTTCTGTAGCTGGAAAAAGTCTTTGCTTGATTGTAAAGTATTATTCTGTTATCTAAACTGTTGTTGACAATTTTGGCATTGATATTTGTGAAGTATATTTTTCAATAGTTTTCCTTTTTATAATGGCTCTTATTGGCATTAGTATCAAGATAATGCAGGTTCTTTCACTGCCTAAATTTATGGAACAATACGTTTTGCAGTACACCACAGCATAGACTTGCCTGAGTTTTCTATAATGTCCTCTCCAGGTTTACAATTGTTGAAATTCCTGCTTATACAGCCCTTTGATTTTAATACTGGTAATTTGCCTTCTCATTCTATCTCAGTAGGTGTGGATACAGATTTCTAAGTTGTAGGGATGTGCCTAGATGACCTGGGGTAGTAGCTTCCCTCATCTTCTCACTGTTTGATTTTCCACTTTTGCCTTTATTGCTTCATATTTTACAGTTGCCATTCATTTTACCTCCATTCTCTTCCCCTCCTCTCCCCTCCCCCCACCCCCCCCATCTCTCTGTCTCTGTCTTTCTTTTCTTAAAGTGGAACTTAAGGAAGGGTTGCTTTATAGTTTGATATCAAGCATTGTAATATTCCTTCTAATACATATTTGGTTGAAATATTTAATTTTCATATATTTATTTAACAGTTTCTATTCTCTCTCATAAACATATGAACTATAATTATGTGCTTTAATAGCTTTGCCTTCTAATTTTATCATCTAAGCCACTTCTTGGTCTAATTCAATTGATTAATTGTTCTCTGCTTTTTATAAACTATTGTTCTACTTCCTTTTCTTTGCCTGGTAAATTTTTATTATATGCCATGAATTATTAGGAATGTTGTCTCTCCCTTCCTGCACAGTTTTTATTTCTATTACTGAACATTTTTTCTTTGTGGAAGATAATCTTCTTGGACATAGCTTGAATCTATGGAAACTTGTTTTTTGTTAGTTTGTTTTGTTTTTTGTTTTTCAAGGCAGGGTTTCTCTGTGTAGTTTTGGTGCCTACCCTGGATCTCACTCTGTAGACCAGGCTGGCCTCGAACTCACAGAGATCTGCCTGGCTCTGCCTTCAGAGTGCTGGGATTAAAGACATGTGCCAATGCTGCCCAGCTTGGAAACCTGTTTTCAAGTATTGTTTACTCAGATTAGAGTATTCTTTAAGTACAAGTTTATCCTATCATCAAAACAATAATTTTCTGTGTGTTCCACATAATACTTCTAGTCAGTCAAGTGGTTTTGTTTCTTGCAAAGGACATTGTTCTGACATGGTTAGTGTAACAGTCACAGTTCTCTAGAGAAACAGGACAGATATAATGAATAATTAATATTTACATTAAAACGGGATTTATTAGCTGTAAGTGCCTTACAGCTGTGGTCTGACTAATCCAACTTTAGGCGGTTTCTCGAAGGAAAGTTCAAAACTCCGTTGTGGTAAAGTTGTTCAGTCTGCAGGACTGGATGTCTCAGCTGGTCTTCAGTATTTGCTGGAGTCCTTAAGAAGTCGGCTCTAACACCAGCAACTATTGTCGCAGCAGCAGGACAGATGAACTTGCCAGTGAGGGCAAGCAGGCAAGAAGCAAAAGCTCCCCTTTTCTGTGTCATTTTAAGTGGACTGCCACCAGAAGGTGCGGCCCAGATTCTGGGTGAGTCTTCTGATCTCAAATGAGCCAACCAAAATGTTTTCCTCACAGATGGGCCCAGCTGCTAAGGTTTTAGTTGATTCCAGGTATGGTAGAGTTGTCAGCCAAGATTAGTCACAGCCAAGATTAGTGTCAGATTGACAAGGGGAGGAGGTGTGATGTTAATGATAATTATCAAAGTATCAGTTTAACAGAATCTAGAATCCCCTAGAAGGTGAGTATCCGGCCAGGCCTGTGAGGGATGATCTTGATTATGTTAACTGGAGTGTAAACACCCACCCACTGTAGGTGGCACGGTTCCCTGCTGGTTTCTGGACTTTGTAAAAGGGGGAAATGAGTACAGCATGCTTTTACCCTTCTCTGCTCTTTGATCAGTACTGTGACCAGCTCTCCAAGCCCATGTCACTGTTACTTCCCTGTTTATAGACACAGCAGACTTTAAACTTAAGCTAAGATGACTTTCTTCCTTCAAGTTGCTCTTGTCAGTAATTTATGAGACGTTTGCTATATATAGACTTGAAGCTCAAACAGCTGATCCAGGAAGCATTCATTATTTTTTCCGAAGTTCTTTTTTCCACTTTTACATGAGTCTCCTCAAGAATACACTCATCAGTTTGTGGGTGAGGACTTGTGGTAGACCTTGCCTCCCTCCCTCCTCCCTTCCCTCCCTCTCATCAATATTCCCAGGGATTGCCCTCAAAGATAATTGTTGGAATTTACAAGTGGTAAATAGGCTGTCTTAAATTATCTATTTCTTTTACTTTGTCGAGTATTTTAACTATTTCACATGAAGTAAAATTCTGTGAATTTTGCTCTTAATTCATTTTATCTTAATGAATTATTTATTTCCATGAGACCTTTTACAAATTATTTTAAGTAGCAACATTAATTAATTTTTAAAAATCTGCTTCTAAACAATTTTTAATTTGTAGATAAGCTTAGGGAGGCAGAAAGCAGTTTGCATTGCTATTTCAAAATAATACTTCAGTTAATTATTTCACAATAATGAATAAAATAACAAATTACATATACATATATCTCTAGGCTACTAAGCCTATAAGCAATACATTAAAGGACAAAAATTCAAATAAAGTGTTTGGAGGTCAGTTACTTTCTGATGCCTTGTTGAATAACTGCCTAAAGGAACAAGTGCTCTTTTAGCAGGTCTGTTAATTAGACTGTAGATTTGGATTGTTTTTCTGTGGTCCTTAACCCCCACTCCACCCCTCCCCCATTCCTAGTTTAGCAAATTGTTATCTGGCTGCTCCTGAAGAAGGTCATACTAAACAAACTACTGAATGTATTTCTGCTGCCATTTTGATGTTCTTAATTAAAATCTATCTACAGAAAAATTCTCCATAGGTTTCCCCAAATCTCTCATAAATAATCGTCAGTCACTAAAAATAATTAATTGTTCATTACAATATATATGGCATTAGTGAAATATTTTTAGAAAAATTAAAATCTGTTTTAATAAAATGATCTACACACATAATTCACTACTACTTTTTCATAAAAATCAGAGACACAGTCATAAATATCTCTTCTATTGAATGTCAATGACATTAGTAAGGATCACTGTAAAATGTATACAACATTATATTACATGAACCTTCTTCAACTTTAGCATTATTGATATAGCTACAGTACAATTTGTAGTAGCAATTTGTCTTAAATATGAGCTATTCAGCCTATTTAAAGAAAATATCATCAGCACCACAGTGTTTCTAAAAATTAGGGATCACGTACAGTATTCAAAAAATAAATATAAATTTTAGCATTGCTTTACTTTAATGGCACATGAATTAAAACTGCATTATAATGAAATTGCTGCTGAACATTCCCATTAATATCAAATGAATTCATTATGACCAGCACAGTTACAATGAATACTAAATGAATTAATAATAATGAACCATTTAAATTGTTGCCTAATTGTTTTATTTCATTTTTATGTATATTTTGGTCCTATTTTAACTGGTAGGTTAATAGATAATGACATTGAATATTTCATTTTCTTCCCTAGTAAAGGATAATGTGCTCATACTGTTCTGGAGATCTCTTTCTTTCTCCTCACCCTTTTTTGTTTCAGGTCAATCTTTCTATCTGTTGCCTCTTTCTTTAACAGTACTACAGACATTCAATTAGCAATGCAGACTTTAACTGATAATGAAGAGAAAACAGGAAGAAAGGGTGCATTATGCTAAAGACACTATGACTTCACTTTCCCATGGACCAAAGTATACAACAAGTCGAATTTAGACTTTTAAATTGGCACTATTCATGTTATAAAAACACCAATAAAATTTATCCTCCTTTGTTTAATTCTACTAGTATTTGCATAAAAATCATTTATATTTCAATAAAAACAATCTAGTCAATTATTATTATTACACCATTTTATTTCTTGAATAATCATTTACTTCAGTGTATCTTTGTTGTGTGGTACATGTGATACAATAGATGGGTATGGGATTGGTACTTACTCTTGTGTGTACACATGTGGAATCCTAAGGTTGATATTTGGTCTCTCCTCTACTGTTGTTTTTGTTTTGGGGGGTCTGCCACCCAGCTCCCAAATAAATCACATGGAGGCTTATTCTAAATTATGAATGCCCAGCCTTAGCTTGCTTAGTTTCTAGTCAGCTTTCCTTGACTTAATTTATCCTATCTACCTTTTTGCCTCTGGGCTTCACCTGTTCTAATACTTCCGTATCTTACTCTTATTTTGTGGTTTGCTGTGTGTCTGGGTGGCTGGCCCCTGGACTTCTCCTCCTCTGGCTACTGCTAGGTCTCTCTTCCCAGTTTTCTCTGTATATTTTCATTGCCTGACAGCCCCGCCTACCTTTCTCCTGCCTTGCTATTAGACATTCAGATATTTATTAGACCATCAGGTGTTTTAGACAGGCAAAGTATCACAGCTTCACAGAGTTAAACAAATGCAACATAAATAAAAGTAACACACCTTAAAAATTCTACTACAGTCCTCAATTGCTTTCTATGTTTAATTTTTGAGAAAAGCTCTCTCATTGAATGTGGATCCCAGATTCAGCTGAGCAAGGCATCTGATATTTATGAATTTATGAATGATATTTATGGATCTGTCTGTCATGCCATGCTTTCCATGGGTTCTGTGGATCCAAATAGAGATCTTTAAGCTTGCATGGCATTAGGATTAACTGACTAAGCTATGCCTTGGCTCTAGCCATTCACTTTAAAATTCTTCAGAGAGCTGTGGCATTGACATATTAAAACACTGGGCATAAAGGGAGGGAAGGGTTATTTTGCTCATGATTTCAGAGTTTGCAGATCTAGAAAGACACAGTCGAGTAGTACAGATCATAGCACGGTGACCTAGAAGCAGGAAAAGACAGAAAGAGGCCCGGGCAGCATGTGTCTTTCAGGTCAGGCCCCAGTGAGCTTGGTCCTCCAGCAATGTATCCACTCTAAAGTTCCTCTTGATAGGCTGTTCAGATTTTGACTCATGGATGGACTATACAGATAATTCAATCAGAACTCCGACAAACTGATCATTTCTGAAAATTCTCTTCAGATACACCTAGAAATGTGCTTTTAGTAAGCCCCTGGGCTTACATAAGTCCAATCAAGCTGATAGTGAATTTAACATCTGTTAAATTCATGAAATATTGCCAGCTACTTTGTTACTAAGTCTATTTTTGCATAAACTTACCCTAGTTTCCTTAAAAGTTGAGCTTAGAGGTACTTTCTTTATACAAATCATTCAATCTTTCTTCCTACCATCCAATATTCAGATCCTTATACTTTTTTCCAGAAATGTTTTCCACTCTGGCATCTTCTACAAAAAACAATGGTCATAGATTATATTCATCTTCAGGTAAGTTTCAATAAAATGCACATGAACATTTTCTAAACAAGTTAATAAAAACTGGAAAATTTAATTTAGATTCCTGAGTTCTTTTGATGAACAAAAATCTACTTTAATACCTTTTCTATAATTGTATGAGGTACTGATCAGGCAAAATGGAATCAAACATTTGTTGCATAGTGTTAACTTTATACCTTCCCACATTCCCTTTACCCCATGCTTGCTAGCTTGGTTAGAGAATATACATAATGCTCATACATATTTAGGTCAAGTTTCTAGAAGATGACTCTCTGTGTGCTCCATGTCCACAAAATCTAGAAGTCATGAGCTCAAAATATTAAAAATATATTTAAATATCTGTGTAGAGTTTTGTATCTGCATCACGATAATCTAACACATGAAGTGCAACGCCTAGTTGTGTATAATCTAATTATACAAGTATTAGGAACTCAAGAGAAGATTATAATTATGTGGGAAGTGTCTAAACTTGCACATAAATGCTAGCCCATTTTACATAAGGACCTTGAGTATGTGAGGGTAGTGTTATCTGCACGGCCCTTGGAACTGCCTCCTCCTCCTCCTCAGACATATTAAGGAGCAGCTGGTAGTAGGTGTTGATTTCCCCAAGTCTCCCTCAATGTGCCATAGTTTTCAAGGTCCCCTTAGTAAGGTACTTCCCATGTGCCCACGAGAGCAGAACAGTGACCAATATCTAATCAGGAAGGTGAACTGAGTCACAGAGGCTGTCACCTGGCTCTCTTTGCATTTATAAGATCTGAAAAAATGAGGACTAAGCAGGTGCTTTTTGTAAAGATTTGAGGGAGATTTTTTTAAAAGGCCATGTACACATTCTAAGGGCTGGGATGGAGGTGATGATGGTATGACAGAAAGGAACACCACTTTAGGGCTGGACTCAGGGGAAGGATATTGGTAGAGAATAGGAAGTTATCTCTTTTTATTTATTTATTTATTGATTTATTGGTTGATTGGTTGATTGATTGATTGATTGATTGATTGATGCATATGAGTGTTCTGCTTGCATGTATACCTGCATGACAGAAGAGGGCATCAGATCCCACTATAGGTGGTTGAAAGGCACCATGTGGTTGCTGGGAATTGAACTCAGAACTTCTGGAAGTGCAGCAAGTGCTCTTAACCACTAAGCCATCTCTCCAGCCCCAAGAAGGCATCTCAATTGAGCATTTTTTGAGGAAACTGACTATTCAAGTAGACTTTCACTTACATTAATATCATATGTCCCAGCAGCAAACTGAAGTTTTCTAATTACCTTTTAAAAATTTTCCTTATAAAAGAGTTCTCTCTTTTGTGCACTTTCTTTAGACAGTCAGCCAAAAAAATCAACCAACCAACCAAACAAACAAAAAGCCGGGCAGTGGTGGCATACACCTTTAATCCCAGCACTTGGGAGGCAGAGGCAGGTGGATCTCTGTGAGTTCCAGGCCAGCCTGGTCTACAGAGCTAGATCCAGGACAGGGTTCTGTCTTGAAAAACCAACAACAACAACAACAACAACAACAACAAAATAGAAAGTCACAAACACATCATAGTTCTGGAAAACAATGAATTTCAATGGGATTTTTAAATTTTTGTTTGTTTATTGTCTGTTAGTGGAAGGGTCACACATGTGATGGTGTAAGTATATCAGTTACAGGACAGCTTAGGGAATCAGTTCTCTGTAGATGTAATTCTAACTGGTCTTATTAAATAAGAAACACAAAGCCAAATAAAGAGTTAAAAGCCCAGAGATCAAGCAGTAGCCAAGAGCTAAGACACCTTATCTTACCACTCATGCTTCCTTCCCCTGAGACAGAGACCTTCTTCCTCTGACCTGCATTTTTATTGTCTTTCTGTTCTGCCTTCTCATTGGCTCTAAATCCAACCACATGACTTCCTTGTCACTGCCTGTCTATACAGACCTCCATGATACAGGTCTCTATGATTCATATTGAGATTAAAGGTCCAGGTCACCGCTTGGCTGTGTCTTTGAACTCACGGAGACTCTGCCTGACCTGTGATCAGATTACGGGCTTCTGCTAAATGGCTTGCTCTTAGCTGTTGCTCTTAGCAACTTTATTAGCAACATTCAAATAAATATTTCAGCACAAATAAAATATCACCATAGTTCTCTTCTACCATGTGGGGCTCAGGGTTCAAACACAGAGAGCCTCAAATGCTTAGTGGGTGAGACATCTTGCTAGACCAGAAATGATAAATTTAAGAGTCTTCTACAGGTGAGAATGAATACTTACACATCAATTAACTCGTATGATTTATTGTATAAATGGCTTAAATGACAAAATTACTAAGAAGTGAGTACCAATTGTGTCATAGCAATGGCAATTTACTAAAAATGTACATCGAGATTCTGCTTCTTTGGGTGCTTGCTATCACTTGAAATTTGAATACAAGTTTTCTTCAGGGTCATGATTAAGAAATTTTCCTTTTCACCTCTGGTAGCAGGCTTCTGTAATCTCACCCACTAAGGAACCTGAGGCAGGGGCATCACAAGCTGTGGGACTATTTGAATAGAGTATGCCTTAAAGGCCAGCTTCATCAATTGAGAGACACCAGTGTCTCAAAATCAAAAGCCCAAAGAGTCTGTGGGTGTGGCTCAATGGTGGGATGCTTCTCTAGCCTAAGAATGGCCCTGGCCTGGGTTCAGTCTGCAGCACTGAAGGAAGATGAAACACACCCTCAGGAAAGTGGGGCTTTTATGCCTGAGAGTCCCAGAGGAGCCGACTACACAGTTCTGGGGTTAGGCCTCCAGAAAGACAGTGGCACCTTTTCTCACTTTACACGCTTTGAAGGAGTAATCCAATCACATCGACTAAATTAGTCATCATTTTCATATTTATTTGGTAAAACATCTACCTAAAACGTGGGAAGCTGGCCGCGGGCCCGGACTGTGACCTCCTTCCACTTTTTCCTCCACGGAATCTCAGCAGCTCTCGCTTATCCCCTGAAGCCTTTGCTTTTTGGATGACTTCATCTCTTTCAACATTCTTTTTAAATAGACTTTCCCAACCTGTCCTTTTTCTTAACCTAAATGGAGGAAGAGGACTAAAAAAAAGAAAGAAACAAAACAAAACAAAACAAAACAACAACAACAAAAATCAACCTTTCATCAAAGGGATGGCTGCTGAATCCCCAGTGCTCCATCTCAAAACTTTCCATCATGGAGACTCTGACAATGTTTGGCACCATCTGTGCCTCGATTTTCCTTTCTTCTGATTTTTTTCTCTTTCTTTTTTCTATTTTTTTTTTGAGCTGAGGTGCCAGCCGCACCAGCCTGTGCTTCTGTTTTCTGCCAAAAAGAAAAAGAGAGAGAGAGAGAGAGAGAGAGAGAGAGAGAAATGCCATGAATACCAAAATAAAATTTTCAATGTTTCTTCTATAAGTAGTGTACGTTTCTACTGGGTTTTCTTTAAGAATCTGTTTTTATCATCCTTTACAATAGAATATGCGCAAGAAAACTTGTGTTCTATTAGCAGAAAACAGAGGCCTTGGCAGGCTCCAGAGCAGTACAATCCTACAGTTGGGGAGGCTGGGCAAGAACCCAAGTTTGTCCACGCCTAAGAACAACACTGTCTGCTAAAATTACAGTTTTCCCTTTTCACAAACCTCAAAGTTGTGAAACTTTACTAACTTTAAGAAAAGAACAGTTGGCCATACAAAAGATGCACTTCCAAATCCACGAAGCAACTTACTTATACTTGCAAATGAGCTGCTTGGAGTGAGTCTTAAAATGTATTTGTTCCAATTATTCTGCTAAGGTAGCAAGCGGAAAGGAATCATTCTATGTTCCTAGGACGAAGAAACTCCAAATGTTGATTCCAAAGAAAGAATCTGACCAATACTTTTAAGTGGATGCATAAAAATGGATGCTTGTAGAAATGATACCCATAATTTAAATAGCAAAACTTCTTATTCATTCTTTATAGACTAAGGATGATATAATAAAATTAAATATAAAGGAACTACTTTTAAAACTTTGATTCTCCCAGGTTCCATTATTTTTTACAAAGACAAAATTGCTAATTAAGCTTTGCCATATTCATTAAGTCATATATATGTGATTAAATTAAAGAATGATGCAGGCCAAGGTAATCTGACACTCCATCCATAAATCAGTTAACATTGCAGCAAGCTTGTAGCAGCCTTGAGTTAGTTATGAAATATGTTTTGTTAGAGTTCAGTCAGGTGATAAAGACTGGCTTTTAGAGCAGGGTAAAATGTAATATTAAATTATTAGCTGGTGAGCATTGTGATGGAAAGAAGGATGTCAGGAGGTCTGGATGTAATAAACAGAAGGAAAAAAAGAACGTCTAGGAGAGACGGCTCCAGCGCAGCTCTAAGAAACGGAAATGGCACTCTTAGGAGAGGCACCCTTAGCGCTGCTCAGTGCTGGTGGAGTCCCTGGCCAGCCAGAGAGCAGTGTCCATCGGACAGTAGGATACAGTGGAGGGGACACGCCAATGCCAACTCAGGTTCTCATGCTGCATCATGATAACTAAGGTACTGGCTGGAGAAGAACTCTTCTTGCTCTGGTTTCCCTACTGAGGTAACACAGGCTAGAGCTTTCAATACAAGCAGCAAGGTGTTTTCTTTTATTATCATTAATATTTTTAAACAACATAAAATAGCACTGCTGTTTTGATAACAAATTCCTTACTATGAATAATTCAAAGACTAAATCCAGAATTTATTTTGATAGAGATTTACAATGAATTATCAGAAACGTAATCCAGAAAATTCTATTCATATGAGACGTTATTTTTTTCCCATGGTGGAATTGTAAACCTTTATTAATTTCTGTAATTATTTTAAATTACTATTACAGATTATTTCAGCATTCCAGTCATCATTTTACTGCCTCAGTTTTCTTTACTCTCCAAGAATATCTTATTACACAGAATTAATCTTCAAAATTCTTACACAGAACATTCATTGAAAAACTGTGGTAGTTGTGATGTGAATAAAGTCTTTTAAAATAAAATTTTGTGAGTTAAATTGTTACAAATGCCATAGGGTATACTATAATATACAATTCTCTTTAACTAAAGACTTTATCCTGGGAAATGACCCATTAATTTCTAACAGAATTAACACAACTACATTTCAGTATAATTGAATAGCTTATTTTTTTGAACTTATATTGAATGAATATTGATACAAAGAATTCTCTGGAGATGAAAGATGAAAATGTTGTAAATAATGAATATTAATCAATACCAAATGTTTATATATATATATATATATATATACATACATATGTATGCATGTTATAAAAAGTTAAAAATAGACACTATATATATGAAGGTAGAGTTCATCCATCCCAGGAGCTGCTTGCAAATTACCATACAAAATCTTATATTAATTGTAAGTGCTTACTCAATAGCTCAAGCTTATTACTAACTAGCTCTTACATTTCAAGTTAACTGATATTCTTTATTTGTACTCTATTTTGTGGTGGTACCTCTATCAACATGGCACACTCATCTCCTGCTCCCTCTGTGTCTGGCCGTCAACTCCTCTGACTCTGCCCTTGCTCATCCTATCATTCTCAGTTGGCTTTCCCACACCACTTTATTCTGTTCAGCTATTGGCCAGACAGTTGGTTTATTAAACAAATCATAGTGACATATATTCACACAGTGTACAGAAGGATTATTCCATAGCATTTTCCTCTTCTTGGTATAATTATAAAGGAAGGTTTTAAATTTAACATAGTAAAATTATATACAACAAAATAGTTATCAAGTAACAATTACAGTTACAATATCCAGTCCATTTGTACTTGACAAAATTAGAGAAAATACTCTGTTATTTATCTTATCTTGGTGAATTTAAAGTTTTATACCTAATTTACCTTTTTATCATAACTAAGGGAAAAACTGTAATTATAATGTACTGGTCTTTAACTCCATCAAAGACCCCAGAAGGATGAAATGTTACCTAATGACAGGGACATCAGGCTATAAGGACAGTAACCCGAGGTTCTCCTGCAATACTGGGGCATCCAACTCTGGCCTACAGGCCTAACATATCTGACAGACTTTCCTGTGAAGCAGGAATTTTGAAGGACTGTCCTATGTCATCTTGGCAAAGTTTGGAAGTTACCTTCTTTTATATCCCCCTGGTCCAGTTTGGACAGTATATTGTCAGCAATTGAGGCAAGGGCAGTTTTTTTTTTGTTTTTTTTTTTTTTTTGCCCACATGGCTAGCTTTTGCCATAAATAAAACAAACCATAGGTAGTTTCTTCAATCCCATCATCTTCTCCAAATTAAATTGGTGTTGCCAGGAGCAAACATAGTTCTGTCATGAAAAGCCTTAGGTTATTAAACATATTAAATGCCATATTCTATAGGTCTTTGAAATGTTTAAAGACCATCTATATATCTAAATATAATTGTTTATGACCTTGAAAACATAACTAACATATGTTTGACTACTAGAGATGACTATTTCTCTATTTTTTAATCATACATTACATTTTCAAACTAACTGCATAAACATAATAACTTAAACAAGAGTAGAAATATATATACAGGATAACAAAATTAGCTTTAAATTTGTATCAATAAACCAAAATCCATATCAATGTAAAATATTTAAGATTAATATTTGCTTTTTTGGATTAAAATAGATTCAATAAGCTACTCTTTTATCCTATTATTTCTATACCCCCTTTTTCTTTTTGAAAAGAGTTCTTTGAATCTAATCTCTTTTCTTTAGCTTTTCTTTTTTTTTTTTTAACTATTATCAATAACAACTTATAAGCAATGCCTCTTAAGTGACTGACCATAATTTAGGATTATGGTTAAGTCCTGACTGGAGTAGTCTATGAGGCTGGATCATCTCATCAGGCAGCCTTGAAGCTGTTCTGGATGTAGAATTTTGAAGAGACTGTGACAGAAGCGTTTTGAAATTCTGGATCACCTGGGCCATTTTTATTGATGTTTGGTCCCCTTGCTTTGAAAATATATAAACTTTTAAAGGTAATATACACATCTGCATTAACATAGGTATTGACTGTGAATTGTACATAGGTCAATCAAAGATGATTTGTTTGTTATGTGTTTGAGCAGGTAAAATACACATCAAGTATCTTGTAGTTTTCCTAGGTTTACTTTTATATGTCTGTAGCCAGGATTTTAGGGGGTCTTCCTCCATCAAACCTGATTTTCTTTAACCCATTTCCTGTGGAAATAAAAGCATAACTTCTCTGCCAAATCAATATACCTTTTGACTTAAATTTTCAAGTGAAGAGATTTTCACATTATATAGGTTGATTTAAACTAGCAGTCCTAACAATCCAGTGTGTCCTAGCATCCAAAAAATTTAAAGACAACACAATGATACACAGTATCTAGACTCATTGTTGTAGCTCTCTGAGGGGCTGTGGATTAAAAAACAGAGACAAGAGACTGTGGGTCATTCACCTCAGCAGAATTCCAAATGATGTTTATTGAAGGAAGGAGGTGGCCTTAAATATAGGCTTATAGCACAATGGGAGAACCCCAGAGGGCAGAAGTTCACTACCAATGTTCTACATTCTTGCATCTAAACTGTTAACACCCAATATGCAGGATACACAAACAAGGAACTTCCCTTAAGCATTCAGGAGGGTGGAAATCAAGAGGGGGTTAGTATAGGGAGGACATCTGGTCAAGGTCAGCAAGCAAGGCAACAGCTACCCAAAATGGGGGGCCAGGGCCCTACACTCTATTTTCTATCTTCACATGACTTACTATATTTTTATTACTTTATTCCTTTTCCAAGGACTCTATTATTTTTAAACTACATTTTTTAATTTAAGTCTATACATATTCTTTTTCTGCTCTCTCTCAAGCCTACACACATCTTTAAAACACACTGTGACCCATTTAGAGGCTCTTTTAGTCTGAATCTGTCCTTACTGTTTATCTAAACTTTTCTGTCTGTATGAGCAAAATAACTTCTGTGTAACTTAAATTGTGGCATGTTGGTGGCTGGCTCCTCCCTCTAAGTTCCCTGAGAATCTAGTCTCATGGTAGAGGCACATTATTTGCCAGCTCTGGGAACCATGCTTACTGCCTCTACTCTGGGAATTTTCTGGATCCATGCCACCACTGAGTAAAGTGCCAGAGCTCATAAAGACCATGTAAGTGTTTGGTAGTGGGGCATGTGAAAAGAGCTGACCACTTTTGCTATTAGCACTGAGCCAGGAAGCCATCTCTTAAAGAAGCTGTGCCTCTGCTCACTGCCAGTGAACAGAGCCCAGCAGGGGAAATGTTCCTACAAAGAGAAGCCATGCTTGACTCTGTTCTTTTGTGTGTTTAGAAGTTTTTTTTAAGCTTTCTCAGGTTTTATGTGGAAATTCTTGCCCCATGTTGGGAGCCATTTGTAGGTGGAGTTTTCTCATCACAAGAGCTGCTTGCAAATTACCACACAGAGACTTAAATTAATTGTAAATGCTTGGCCAACTGCTTAGGCTCATTACTAACTAGCTGTTACATTCTAAGTTAACCCATATTCTTTATTTGTGCTCTGCCACATGATGGTGCCTTTATTAACATGACCTGTTCATCTCTGAACTTCCTGATTTCATCATTCTCAGTTTGGCTTTCCAACTTAACTTTAACCTGTTCAGCTATTAGTCTGTCAGCTTGTTTATTCAATCAATCATAGTGACATATATTAACACAGTGTACAGAAGAATTACTCCACAGCATATATATGTATGTGGTTCTCAGGCATTAACTCTTTATGTAAATTTGCATTTGGTAAGGATATTTTTTGGAATCAAATTCTACTGAGCTTTGTTGATTTTTGTTACTCTTATGTATTTTAGGAGTTAAAAGATACAACCTACATAGGTACCAGAAGTACTTATTAAGTTATCTATCTACTGTAGCCATAGAAGTGTTTATATTTCATATATTACTGAGTCTTCTGAAGTAAGTTGCTAATGCATCTTATATTCTGAGCAACCCTTAAAAATCAAACCTCCAGATATTTCCCATACATTATTTCCACATACTTTCTGTTTTCAAACCTGTGATAGAAGAATCATCAGCATTTTCTATTTTAAGAAGCTGTCTACCTACAAACTACAATTAGTCATAAGCCAACTTTATCAAATAGATTCCTCAAAAATTCAAGAACTTTATAAGAATTGAGGATTTAAAACTGTTTACCCTTTACTCTATTTTTGTCAGAAACAAATATGTTTGTTTCTCTGTCCTAAATTTTTACTTTTAGTAAAGTTTTAGTGCAGTAGCTTCTTGATATTCACAAACATACAAGAGGTAGCTCACTTTCCAATTACATACAAGAAAAGTATTTCAATTAAAACTAAAAAATGTACTTTCTTTTTTTTCCATTTTATTTTATGTGTTAGTTGTGTAAATTAAGTGTGAGGTGGTAGAGAATCATCAACATTAAAGGAGATTTTGTATTAGCTCACCTTTCACAACAATTTCACTGTGTAATAGAATCTACACAGAATAACAACAATAATCTTCCCATAAAGCTTTATTATTCTTAAAGGTACTATTGAGTTATATCACTGTCTTTTTGTGTAATCACATTATGGTAGATTTAACAGATGTTTACTTAAGATCCCGACAATGTTCAGAACACTAAGCCAAGGGACATATGAATGATGCAAACAAAGACCGTGATGCTGGGGAGGTCATGCTTGAATAATGCAAACCATAAGAATGAATATGCCTGCTCATATAGTGCTGATGATAATGCCCAGAGCTAGTAAGGTTTCAAAGGGAATTAAGAACTCGTGTGAGAAAAGCATAAGAGGCTGAAAGTTGCATGAGTTCTGTTATAAATTCCAAAATGATGGTAGAATTGGCCTGGGGTAAAAGGTTAAGTTAAGCAGAGTAAGCTGGAATCAGGTTGTAGGGAAGTATCAGCACAGAATCCTGGGGCAGTTTCAGAATATATTTAACTGGCCTTTTGTGGCTACACCATTTTCTAGATAGTGTCTTGGGTTTTCTATTGTTGTGCTAAAACATAACGAACAAATCAACTTTGGGAGGAAAGTATTTATTTAGCTTAAATATCCTGAGTTATAGCCCACTAAGGGAAGCCAAGGCAGGATCTCAAACCTTGCAAGAACCTAAAGAGAGGATGCAAAGAATTGAAGGAGGACTGTTTACTGGCTTGTTCCTCATGGTTTATTCAGCCTGATTGCTAATAGAACCCAGGACCACTAGCACAAAGGCTTTCCCAACCAACATGAGCTGTGCCTTCCCCCATTCACCCATCACTAATTAAAAATTTTTCTATAGGCTTGTCCACTTATAGCCAGATATTCTGGAGGCAATTTCTCAATTGAGATTGCCTCCTATCAGATGACTATAGAACTGTCAGCACAGGTAATATCTCCTATTTGTGGGGTCCTATAGGCAGCTTTCTTTACACAGAAAAGTATTTTCTGAGGTTCATTCATGCCTCTCTCTATATATATGGGTATATATATAGAGAGAGATATAGTTATATCTCTCTCTATATATATATACATGCATATATATACATATATATATATATATGTCATTGTGCTTATTTATATTTTTCAAGGCTATATCATGCAAGTTATACTATTTGTTCATCCAATGTTTTGGTTGTTTCTTTTCTTTTTCTTCCTTCCTTCCTTCCTTCCTTCCTTCCTTCCTTCCTTCCTTTCTTTCTTTCTTTCTTTCTTTTTTTTCCTATTAGGAATCATTTTATTGACTTTTTCCCCCAAGAAATGTTTGGTTGATGTAGCACAAATCCTAAATTGGTCTTAATAATAAAAACCCTTATAAGGGTAAATGCTGAAAAATTAACCACAAAAGAACATGTTGCAGCCACCACCTCTTACCTTACTAAATCCTCATCCTAAAAAAGAGCAAGCTCCTGTCTCCTCCTGCCTTATATTCCTCTCTGCACCCAGCCATATCACTTCCTGTCTCCACCTCCCTTGTGCTAGGATCAAAGATGTGTGCCACCACTGCCTGTCTTTTAGTCTGTACCAACTTGTGTAGCCTAGGGTGACCTTGAACTCCTGATCTTCCTGCTTCATTCTCCTAAATGCTGAGATTAAAGGCCTATGCCACTACTACCTGGCCTGGTTAACTAGTGGCTTAGCTCTGTACTCTGATCTTCAGAAAAGCTTTATTTGTTAGATTACAAACAAAATATCACTACAAGTTTCATCCTAGGTCTGTGGGCTATCTAGTCTCTGTTTCTTGGTCACAGGCAATGTTGGATTCTGTCTCATGGAGAAGGGCTTTAAGTAAAGTCAGACATTGGTTGTTTACTCCTACAAGTTCTGCACCACAATTGCCCTAGCCTATCTTGCAGGCAGTACAGATTATAGGTCAAAGGCTTGTGAATAGGATGGTGTTTATGTTTCTCTTTTGGCAGCCTATAGAGTATCTTCCCACAGCAAAGGCACTGTGGGGTGAAGGCTCCATGTAGGCACCAGCTCAATTTCTCCATGTTCAATGGGTGATGAAACTTTATGGGTGATGTCCTCTATAATTGGGCTCCACTACTCCCTTAGAAATGACTGGGTTGTTTATGGTTTTACATTGGATCTCCTCTGCAAGTAACTCCATTGGATTCAACCCAAGGCAAGTCTCCTTTGGCAACAATAGATGGCCAACTGAGACTGTCCTTCAACCATTACTAAGAGACCTCATTAAGACCACCTTTGTTGCTGGAGAGCTTCTCTCCAGGTGCCACCAAGCCCCCACAGTCCCACAACCCACATATAAAATCATCACTCAAATGCTTATATTACTTAAAACTGTATGGTCATGGCAGGCTTCTTGTTATCTAGTTCTTTTATCTTAAATTAATCTATTTCTATTAGTCTACACTTTGCCACTTGGTTTGTGGCTTACCAATACCTTGCATCTTCCTTGTCATAGCAGTGGCTGGCAGCGTCTCTTCCCCCAGCCTTTACTTCCCAGAATTCTCCTTCTCCTTGTCCCGCCTAACCTATCCTTCCTGCCTGGCTACTGGCCAATCATCACTTTATTTATTTTACCCAACCAGAGCAACACATTTGACATACAGAACATCCCACAGCACACCTTCATATATTTTAGGAAGTTTCCACTCTACTGGGTTCAAATGCCCCTCAATTTCAACTGCTTTTCCATCAGTTCCCTCCCCCTCCTTACCTGATCCTCCTGTTCCTGTCTCCACCTGCCCCCAGTCCACTTATAAAATCTATTTTATTTCATCTTCCCATGGAGCTGCATGTGTCCCCACTTGTCTCTTTCCCTATACCTGGTCTTGCTTGGTCTACAGATTGTAACTTGATTATCATTTATTCAATGGTTAGTATCTACGTATAAGTGAATGCATTCCACGTTTATCTTCCTAGGTCTGAGTTATCTCACTTAGGATAAATTTTTCGAGTTCCAGAAATTTACCTGTAAGTTTCAGGGTGTCATTTTTTTTTTCTGAGACAGGGTTTCTCTGTGTAGCTTTGCATCCTTCCTGGAACTTGCTTTGGAGACCAGGCTGGCCTCGAACTCACAAAGATCCATCTGCCTCTTCCTCCCGAGTGCTGGGATTAAAGGCGTGCACTACCAAAGCCTGGCCAGGATGTCATTTTTAACAGCTGAGTAATATATTATTTTGTAAACATACCATGATTTTTTTTAATCCATTTTTGTGCTGAGGGACACATAGGTTGTTTCCAGTTTCAGGCTATTATGAATAGAGTGGCAATGGACAAGATTGAGCAAATGTCCTAGTGGTAGGTTGAAACATCTTTTGACTATACACCCAAGAGTGCTACAGCTGGATATTGAGGTAGACCTATTTTCAACTTTTTGAGGAAACTCCATATTGATTTCCAAAGTGGCTGTACAAATGTGCCCTCCCACCTTCAGTGGATAAGTGTTCCCCTTATTGCACATCCTCACTAGCATGAGCTGCCATTTCTGTTATTGATCGTAGCCATTCTGACACGTGTAAGATAAATCTCAGTGTAGTTTTCCTCTGCATTTCCCTCAAAGCTAAAGACATTGAACATTAATTTTTTTCTCAGTCATTTGAGTTTCCTGTATTGAGAATTCTCTGTTTAGATCTGTACCCCATTTTAAATTGTATTATTTGTTTTTTTGATATCTAGTTTGTGAGTTCTTCACATATTTTGGATATTAGTTCTCTACTGGATATGGAATTGAGTTGGTAAAAATCTTTTCCTCATTCTGTACGTTATAGCTTTGTCTGAATGTCAGTGTCACTTACACGTGCTTTTTAGGCTCATAAGTTCCCATTTATTAATTGTTGATCGTAGTGTCTGTGCTATTTGCATACTGTTCTTCTGTGACTATGTGTTCAAAGGTATTTCCCACATTTTCTTCTATGAGAGTTCAGTGTGTCTGGTTTTATGCTGAAATCTTTGATCCATTTGGAGTTGAGTTTTGTTCAGGGTAGTAAGAGAAGATCTATTGTCAATCTTCTGTATGCAGACACCTAGTTTTGCCAGCACCAATTATGAAGATTTTGTCTTTTCCCAGTATTAATTCTTGGATTCTTTACCAAAAACCACATGTCCATATGTGTATGGATTTATGTCTGGGTCTACAATTGGATTCTATTGATCTATGTGTCTTTGTTAATTCAATAATATCTCACAGTTTTTATTACTATAGCTCTGTACAATTTGAAATCAGGAATGGAGAGACCTCCAACAATTCTTTAATTGTACAGGATTATTTTAGATATCCTGGGGCTTTTGTGATTCAATATGAAGTTGAGAATTGTCCTTTCAAAGTCTGTGAAGCACTGTGTAGGAATTTTGATGGGGATTGTATTGAAATTGTAGATACCTTTCAGTAGAATGGCCATTTTTACTGTTAATCCTACTGATTCATGAACAGGGGAGATCTTCCCATCTTCTGGTATCTTGTTTAATTTTTTTCTCAAAAGATCTGAAATTTTTATTATACAGGTCTTTCACTTCCTTGGTTAGAGGTCCCCAAGATAATTTATACACAAAACACACACACACACACACACACACACAAAAAAAAAAAAAAATTTAGGCTATGTAGAAAATGTTGTTTCCCTGATTTCTTTCTCAGTCTATTTATCTCTTGCATAAAAGTAAGCCAGTGATTTTGTTGAGTAAATCTTATATCCAGCTACTTTACTTAAATTATTTATGAGTTGTAGCAGTTCCCTCATGGACTTTTTAAGGGTTACTTACATATACTATCTTATCATCTGCAAATAAATATACTTTGACTTCTTCCTTTCCAATATACTTTCAAATACTATATTGAATAGGTATGGAAAGAGTGGACAACCTTGTCTTGTTCTTTGTTTTAGAGGAATTGTTTTGAGTTTCTCTCTGTTTAATTTTATGTTGCCTATAAGCTTGCTATAAACTGCATTTATTATGTTTAGTATGTCCCTTGTATCTCTAATATTTCCAGAACTTTTATCATGAAAGCATAATGGATTTTTATAAAAGGACTTTTTTCTAATAAGATGATCATGTGTTTGTTTGTTTGTTTTTCTTTCAGGTTGTTTATATGGTAGATTGCATTTACTGATTTTCATATGTTGAATCACCCCCACATCTCTGGGATGAAGCTTACTTGATCATGATGAATGAACTTTTGGATGTGTTCTTAGATCTGGTTTGCAAGTATTTTATTAAGTATTCTTTGCATCTTTGTTCATAAGGAAAACTGGTCTATAATACTCTTTCTTTGTTGGGTCTTTATGTGGTTTCTGTATTAAGGTAACTTGGTCTCATAGAATGAATTGGGCAATGTTTCACTGAACAAAATCAAATAAGTTGAGTGGGGAAAATATGAAACAGTACAGTGTGAGGAGAAAAAAAAATCACCAAGAAATATTTTGTTGAAATGAAGTCCAGTGTTCAAGGAGATAAAAAAGTTTTTTTTTTAAAGCCTGATGCTAAATGGAATACTGGGAGTGGTGGCCTAAGGGTAAGACTCCACCCAACTTAGCTTCCAACCTGTGAAAAAGAATTAAAGAAAAGCGTAAGCAGTGAAGAAAACCATCCTGTAACAGAGCATTGATGAAAATGTAATTGACCAGGACAGCCATGTTCCATCTCCAGCAATCAGCAGAAATTGCTACCTTTTGCAATGTGGTACTGCTTTTATAGTGCAGAACACATGAAAAGGATTATGTGATCTCTCTCTTTGATAAAAAATGAAATGTGCTGATGGCACAAGGGTGTCGGGGTGTCTCTGAATGCATCACCAAAGATGCCATTTCATGAAGCTGTGTAGGTGAAGCCTAGATTTTGTTGGAGTTTCCAAGATGGTGGAGATGCCAGAGGTATAGGATAATTGTTAGTATTTATTCGGCGCTAGAAACACGTCCCGAACACGACAAGACCACGGGAGAGTTTTATTAAAGAGGATAGAGGTGACAGGCCTGGGTGAAACACACGTGGGTGGGGAGAGAAGGGGGGGGAGGTGGGGGAGGAGGAGGAGAGAGACTGAGAGCCTGAGCGCCTGAGAGTCATGCAAGGTGGCGCCAGCTTTTTAAAGGTTGGGCCGCACATGCGTACAGGGACTCCTGTGTGTACTCCACACATGAGTGTAGATTACATGGCTGAGCACGCGCTTTATGCAACCACGTAAGGCCAGAGTCCCGGTCCCGCGAGATGTCTGACCCGGAGATGGCTATTCTACACTGGAAATAGTTAGGCGGTCCCCCGGGCAAGCCCAACCATGTAAGCATGTAGTTGTCTATCAATACTGGGCAAGGAAAGTTTCAGACCAGGTATAGAACCAGAGCAAGGGAGAGAAGATTGTAGCAGTCAACAAAGATAAAAGAGTTGAAGATCTGAAGAGCACTTTGCCATCAGACGTAGAGATGGAGAGCTTGGTGTTTACCCTGCTGGTTTTTGGTCTTGCTTTGGTCCAATATTTCCTTATCATGCTCCCTTTCCTTGATTTTGAAATAGTAATGTATAATCTATGCCACTGTATGTTGGAAGTATGTGTTTTGCTATTGGATTTTGATTTCATGAGGGGGGTTACACTTAAGAGATTAGTATGAGTCTCACAGAAGACTTTGAACTTTGGACTTTTAAACAGTGTTGAGACTATTATAGACTATGGGGACTTTTTTGAAATTATGGTACAGTTATAAGCCTATGGAGAGTAGGGGTAGAATGTGTTGGTTTGAATGAGATTGTCCCCCATAGGCTTATGTATTTAAATGCTTAGTCATCAAAGAGTGGCACCGCTTAGAGGGATTACAAGGTGTTGGCTTGTTGGAGTAGATATGGCCTTGTTTTGAGGGTGGGATGGAGTGTTACTGGGTTTTGAGGTTTCAAAGCCATTGGCTCTCTCTATTCTAGTTGCCTATGGATCCATATATAGAGCTCTCAGCTACTTCTCCAGTACCGTGTCTGCCTGTGTGTAGCCATGTCCATTGCCTTGATGAGAATGGACTAAACCTCTGAAACTGTAAGCAAGCCCCAATTAAATGTTTTTCTTTATATAAGTTGCCATAGTCATGGTGTCTTGTCATAGCAATAGAACACTAAGTAAGACTTTTTATCTCCTTGAGCATTGGACTTAACTCTGTTATATTGCCTATTGCTCCTTTTCTCCTCAATCTCTACACTTTGTATTTCTCTTTGTCTAGCTTGCTTCTTTTCATTATAAATCTGCATAAGAATGACCACTAAAAACCACATGACATAGTCAAAATGAGGCTATTTTGAAATAGCCTCAGACTAAGCAATTAATACAAAGCTCTTTAATTTAGCCTCAAACAGATTTTTAGGACAAGGGAATAAAGCAGCCACATTCTTTGCCAGAGTAACACAAGAATGATACCTAGGTCATTTACTAATATTCTTCCCCTGTAAAACCTCTTGAGCTAGACCATCATAATCTACATTGCTCTCAGTGCCACTGCCGCAGTCTTACTAGTATGGTCCCTTAATCCCTGCTTAAAACATTCAGCTATTTCCATAATCCAAAGTTCCAAAGTCCACATTCAGGCTTGTCACAGCAGTCCCAACTCCTGTTCTGTCTTAATCAGCATCCTAGGGCTATAAAGAAAGAGCATGATCAAAGTAACTCTTATAAAGGAAAACATTTAACTGGGACTGGCTTATGGTTCTGAGGTTTAGTCTATTATTTTCACAGTGGGACGTATGGTGTCATGCTGGCAGACATGGTGCTGGAGAGGCAGCTCAGCATTATACATCTGGATTGGCAGACAGTGAGAAGAGAGAGAAATGTGGCCTGTCTAGAGAATTTGAAACCCCAAAGCCCATACCCTAGTGACACACTTCCTCCAACAAGGCCACACCTCCTAATCCCTGTCAAGGAGTCCAACTCTCTAATGACAAAGCCTTCAAATATGGAGCCTATGGGTTCATTCCTGTTTCAAGTCAGCACACCATCCTAGGACAAGTAGATGACTATGAAGGGAATCTTCTTAGAGTATGTTGAAGTCATGATAATTCTAAATGAATGAGAATTGGTCTTGGGATTCAGCATCTCAGAAGAATACTAAAAATAAGAATGTCTTAAAACAAGATCAATGCATTATGAAATAAACTTGTCTCTTGGATTAGCTGTGTTGAGTCAAACTGCATTATTAGAGGAGGCACTACTTTTTTTAGCTCTGTAAAATCCAATAATTCTATACCTTATAGTGATATTTTATTTGTATTGAAATGTGATTTTATTTGTATGTCAATAAAGTTGCCTTGAGGTCAGAGCAAGCCAGAGCAGATTATTATTGAGATTGAGATTGTTAGAATATACCATATACATATTTCTAATCTTGTTCGAGATATTGTATTTATATCATTCATTTAACAATGTAATGCAATTTGCTAATCCTTGAATGTTAGTATTACCAACTATTAGGATATATAGAAATGAAAATTAGTGGTTAGACATTACAATTGAACTTGTAGTCATATTAGGTGTGTTTTCAAGATCAAACAGATATATTTTAGATAGACAGGTCATCTTCAAACCCTTCAGAGATCTACAGAAAATGGCATTTAAAATGTTTTAATAACTTAAGAATTTTTCTTTTTTGCTATGACTATGAGACATGACGGCTCCTGGCAGTACCAATCTACTTCAGAGAAAATATGGACATTGAAGAAACTGCATATGGAGGTAACTTTCATTATGGCAAAAGTCAGCCACTGGACAATAAAGTATCCTCGAATCAACTGCTGACAAACAGGACAGACAGGACATGAAACCAAGGACTACCAATTCTTGCCAAAACAAGTGTGGTTGTGGCTTTAACAAAAGGCATCTTCTAAAGCCAGGACAATATGGCACCATCCCTAAAGTGAGTGACCTTTGCAATCTGTAAAAGGTACCATGCCCTTTTCTTCGAAGGCAGCTGAACAGGGAATGGGCCAATGGCTTCTGATATGCAATGGAACAACAGATGAAACAGTTATTCTTGAGGAATAACTAAGCTCACCTCTCTCAATAGTAGACTGGCGTTTAATAGAGAGATGTGGAAAAGAACAGGATGCCAAGATGAAGCCACATACACACAGCCAAGAAAAATGGACAGCTGAATTGAAAAGACATCAATAATTTCCAGAATTTAAAATCCTAAATCATGACATGACACTAATGGAATTCAGGTGTTTCTGGTACATGGACTGCTCTCACCAAATGTGAGGTCAAACTGTTGACCTTGTATACATCTTAGTTCACAAAAGAGTCTGTCAGATACACTAAGCCTGTAGGCTAAAGATGATGCCCCAACACTGTGAAGAAACCTCAGATGACTGTCCAGGCAGCTGGCTGTTTCTGTCAACTCACATTTTTTTTTTGATGCTGCTTGCATGCACTTCTTGTTTTTATTTTTTATTAGGTAGTATTATTTCCTTCTTGGGTCTCTGAGGGAGTTGAAGATCAGTTAGTTATAGTTATAATTATCTTTGTTAAGGATTTCAGAAAAACTCACTAAGAGCTGTAAATGTATAAATTTGAAAGACGGTATAAGACAATTCCATTAGCTATATAAGTTAGGATAAAGAATGAATCAGATACATTCTGGACTTACCAAAATAGGATCGATAATGGAATTATTTTCTCTAAATTTGTCAATTACAAATGGACTAGACATTGTTTAGGTATTTATTGTTTGTATATATGGTATATATAGTTATTGTACTTTTATATATAGTTTTTCTTATATTAGTTATAACTTTTTTCCTTTTTTTCTTTTTATTAAAATAGAAAAGGGGAAATATAGTGATATTTTATTTGTATTGAAATGTGATTTTATTTGTATGTCAATAAAGTTGCCTTGAGGTCAGAGCAAGCCAGAGCAGAAGCCGAGCAGTGGTGGGGCACGCCCTTAATCCCAGCACTTGGGAGGCAGAGCTAGGTGGATCTCTGTGTTCAAGGACATAGCCAGCATAGCAGACACACGCCTTTAATTTCAATACCAACCAATAGAAGACCTGGAGGTCTGTACAAACAGGCAGTGACGAGGAGGTCATGTGGCTGGGTTTACAATCAATGAGGGAGGAGAACAGAAAGTTTTTAAATAGACAGGACGCAGAGAAGTAGGTCTCTTGCGGAGAGGAGGAACCGCAGAAGCAGTGAAGGGTAAGGTTTTCTGCTTTGGCTCTGACCTCGTGGTTTTTAACTCTGCAACTGGCTCTGTGTTTCTTATTTAACAAGCAGGATACATCTACAATACCTATCTGCTTTCTGAACATGTAACACAAAGCTTTTGAAATTACTTTGGCCCTTCTAATGAACTTTTAAAATTTCTTGATGATTTCTATATTTTCTTTGGAAGTATACACTGTTAATATCTACAGCCTTACATAGAGTAGGCAACTCTATAGGCTCCTTTCATCAAACCACAAAATGGCTGCCTCTACCGCTTTTATTCTCCAGTGGTGGTATGCATACTATGTTCCAACAATACATTAACCTCAGTATATTCTCCTCCATGGGGAAATGCAAATCTTATGTTTTCTCCAGGGGAGAGTGGTAATTTCCCCATCACTAAAAATGCCTAGTCTTTTTTACTTCACCATTATATTTCCTTATCCATCTCATGCTCCCACTGTTCCTAAAAAATCCTCTCCAGGAGCTACTGAAGCCTAGGTGTGTGTGTATATATATATATATATATATATATATATATATACATAAAACACACATTAGTTGATTCCTAATAATAAGGATTCTTATCATGTCACTTGAAACTATCTTGTGACTATTGCAAGCCTTTCTTCTCTCTTCACCGGGCAATGTTTCAGTTCAGAGCAAACAGCTACACAGCATGTATAATGGAATAATATTTAGCTATAAGATGCAATAAAATCTTGCCATTGGTTATTATGTGAAGTTAAATGAGGCAGATACAGAATGACAGGTACTGCCTGATGTCATTCACATGTGGGACCTAAAAATGGTCTCTAAGAAGTAGAGAGTAAAATAGTGGTCACCAGAGCCTGAGGGAAGAGATAGGAGATAGGGATATCAGGAAAGGTTGATCCATGGAAAGTAAGCTCTTTCAGAAAAGGTCAAACAGTTCCAAAGTCAGTTGTGTGACTATGGAAAACAATGAAAACCAAAGTTCAAAGCCCCAAAGGAAAAATTTTGAAGACAAATGTGTTTAGCTTTATTTAAACATGCTGAATGTACATGTATTGAAACTACTAGATGGTTTTGTATCTTTTTTAAAGCAAACAATTAAATATAAGGCAGAAGGGATGTTAGACTATGGAAACTGCACTCCTTAAGGTTCCATAGTAGCAATCATAGCAACTACAAGTTGGTTATTTTTTATTACATCTAAATTGTTAAAGGAGCTATTTTGCTAATTCATCTAAATCTATTAATAAACATTTTAATTCAGTTTAATTTTATTTCCTCATAATATTAAGATGCATACTAATGTTTATACAACTTTAGATTTTCCTGTTAAGAGAAAAGCAGAATGTAAAACATTTAATAGATTAAAAATACAAATATAACAGAATAAAAAAAAAGCACTATATATTAAAAATTATATATTCTTGATGATTATAATCTAGCAGATTAACCATTTTAAGAAAATTCTTTTGTTGATTCCAGGCAGGGTTCTATTTTCTTAAGGATACTTTTTTTTTTTTTTTTTTTTTTTAGTAAAAATTCAAGCTATGTGGATGTCCACATTATCCAATAAGAAAGACATCTAACCTCTGTGTCTGATTGTCGTGGCTTCTCATTTAAACCCTTCAGACTTGGGGTTCCTTTCTCTCTTCTGAGCCTCTAGAGTGTTATGGCAATTGTCTCAGAAATCAGTGACTTGAAATCCTCTTTCAGGATTGCTTGTTAAGGGCTTAGCGCCAGCTTTCCAGGATACTCCTTTCCTGGTGCTATATTTGGCATTCGTTGTTACCCAATAAAAACTCATCCCTCTTTACACTACATATGGTTTTAAATTGTATTTTGCATTCTAGAGCAGTGACTTTGTGAGACACTTCTAGCAGCATCTTTGGCATTGTGGTGAGCGTCTCGGCGTTGTAACCGGGATCCCTCGGAGAGACCATCAGTCTTCTCAGGGTTATCAGGTTTGCAGGACCAACCTAACTCTCTGGCTGTGGATCCTGGATGTGCAAACAGGTACACAGTTGTTTCCGATTCCAGGGATTTCCCTTTTCACCCAGGTGAGTGGAGGGTTCTGTACACTAGGTACTGTCCAATAATTATGGAGATCTATGTGAAATATAAATGGTAGTCACTTCATCATGACTGTGACATGAGACAGAATAAATGATTTTTTCCATTTCTTTCTAATTATGCCTTTTCCTCCTCAGATTGAAAATGAAAATTTTAAGGTAGTCTTCATAGAGTATTTTCATAACTATTAGAACTACTTGGTTTTTTACATAAATTGTTATTTTTGTTAAGTGTAGATTCCAGAAATAGAACACAAAACCAGTGTGCAGAAAATACTTTTTGCCTTGAGCAATAAAAGGGAATACCTTTCCCTTGTGCAGAGTGATGGAGAGGTGCATTCTAGGTAAAGAAGGACCCTCCCCTAGTCAAGCCCCCTTGATTTCTAAAAGAAAAAGAATGTCTCTTTGCAACGAAATCACTCACTTCTTTTTCTTGTGGTCAGGTTGGCTGCCTCTCCAAACACCAGTGAGTGCTGCATGTTCTGACATACCCTGAAGTCATGCATTAGCGCCTTCTCACACAGCAAAGGGTGAGAACAGATATCTTTTGGCAGCTGACAGCAGGGTGCATGTGGAACCAGGGGGGAAGGGAGTGGGAGGACAAGGACACTGTGGTAGCCTAGTGGCTAGCAGGACAAGTGCACCAGCTGTGAAGAGACCCCTTTCCCCTCCCACCTACCCAACAGATGTCTCTCTGTCACTGTCATGTCCTCAAGCTATCCCAGTAAATGATTTCTGCATTGTAACTGAGTCACCAATGTGGCAATTGAACCTCTTCACAGCTCAAAATTGTGGATGTGTGCATGGCAGCCCTGTGGTTGCACTGAGTGCATGTAGGAACAGGGATGGACTTGGGAGGTGCAGAGGGGGAGGAACTGAGGAAGAGAATGAGAAAGGGAAGCTGGAGGCAGAGAGGACAATGAAATGTCAAGGTTACCTTGCTCTGCCTGGGGAATTAAAAGAGATTGCACATTAAGGACGCCTCTGTCGGGTCCTTTGGCTCTCTTAGGCTGATGCGTCTCCTTACTGCTCTGGTACATATACATATCACTTTGAAAGATTAAAAAATGAAGAATGCAGTGATCTGTATTGTATATATGCTTTATTCTGTGGAAAGAATGTTAATAAATATACTGGGAGCCTGCAAAGTTTGCCAATATAAATAATGTGGCATTTCAAAGTCTATCAGTAAATGTAATTGAATTTTTCAATGTAAAAATATAGTTTAGTTGTAAATTGGAGTCAAGCTTGACATTAGTTGGGTATTAGAAGATATTAATTAGATACTATTCACTTCTTTCTCATTTCTTTGCATTAAATGAATTATCAGGAAAGGCAAATTTGCAAGCATGAAATTTAGAGATTTTTTTTTTTTCACAAAAAACAAGCTGCCTAGTAATATTTAGTAGAGGAATAAATGCTTTTCTTCTTTCAGAAACCTTGTCAGTGAGCTGTCTAAAATATGTCCTTCTCAATATGAACACAATATGGAAAAGATAATCCATTTAATACTTTGTAATGTTAATAAGCTACAGTGAACAAGTAGCCTAGGGAAAAGACAGTTGTAGACATCCTTAAACAGGAAGAGAATAGCAAGTAATTGTACATTTTTTACACTAGGTTGATGACAACATTTCCTATGACTTTGAACTTACTTTGGCTGTCACCATCCTGGCAAACATTTGCATATCAATCAGATAGTCATATTTCTTTCATGGCATATACATCAAAATGTAGACATTTACTTATGTGATCTTTATATGTAGTGATGCTGTTCCTATGTAATGAAGATGCCCCTTCGTTTTACAGATGCTGGATTTAACTTGGAAGTGTTAAGACCATTTAAACCTCAGTACCATGTGTACTTTTCCTTGTGTTGATAATATCACTAGATCAGTTCATCTCTCCTTGAACGTGTTTCTCTTATGCTGAGTGAATGAGAATGTGCATAGGTACTTGTGTGTGTGTGTGTGTGTGTGTGTGTGTGTGTGTGTGTGTGTATGTGTGTGTATGTGTATGGGTTCATGTGTGTGTGTGTGCATTTGCATGTGTGCATGAGTATGTGTGTGTGCTGCATGGGTTCATGTGCATGTTTGCATGTAATGTGTGTGTGCATTGCATGTGTATGCATGTGTGTGTGTGCGTATGCATTTGTGATTTCATGTGTGTGTATGTGAGTGTAGAGGTGTAAATGTTCATGTGTGTATGTTCATGCATATGTGTGTGAATATGTGTATATGTGTGTGCATCTGTGTGTGTTTCCTACTGTTCGTTAGTTGAAGTGGGAATCCAGAAATATATATTTGTGTATAATCTTTTATAAGATCTGTTGATTTTTTTTTGTTTTGTGTTTGGTAAAATGTTGTAATGTATTCCAAGTAAAAGAAATATAAGTAGACACTGATTTAAATTACATAATTTTAGATTTTTTTCAGTGTATTGAGTGGGATACTCCACATTACCTCAGATTTGGAGAAAATTGTATTTAAATCATGTGTTTAAAGTTTTCAATAAAATTTTCTTAGTATCTAGAGGTTATGAATTTTAGCCTACAAAAAGTTTTGATAATATTAATACACATGACCTTTTACCAAAAACAATTTTTTTTGTTTTTGTTTTTGTTTTTTCAAGACAGGGTTTCCCAGGCTGGCCTCGAACTCACAGAGATCCGCCTGCCTCTGCCTCCCGAGTGCTGGGATTAAAGGTGTGCGCCACCACCGCCTGGCCCCTAAAAAAATTTTGTGAATATAAATACTTTTGATTTTTACATAACATTGAGCATGTGGGGGAGGGAACCTAGATGGTCTCCTAGCTGGATTTCTACTCCTGAGATGAAGACCATGACCAAGTCACTTAGCCTGGAAAGGGTTTATGTGACATAGAAGGCAGTCTTATGGAAGCATTTTCTCATTTGCAGTTTTCTCTCTGCTCAGATAAATCTGTCTATGACAAGTTGGCAGAAAACCAAGCAGGTATGTAGTCAGATTTTTGTTTGTTTGTTTTTTTTCCAGTCCCACCAGTCTCATGACCCACTTATAAAATAATCACTCAGAAGCTTATATTATTTATAACTGCTTGGCCATTACTTCAGACTTATTACTGACTAGCTCTTACACTTAAATTAACCCATAATTCTTACCTATGTTTAGCCACATGGCTTGGTACCTTTTCTCAGTTCTGCCTTGTCATCTTGCTTCCTCTGTGTCTTGCTGGTGACTCCTGACTGGTGACTCCTGACTCAGCCTTCCTCTTCCCAGAATTCTCCTCATCTGCTTATCCCACCTCTACTTCCTGCCTGGCTACTGGCCAATCAGCATTTTATTAAACCAGTGTACAAGAACATTATCCCACAACACAGGTAGCTAGATATGTGTTGGGAGGCTTGAAGACCATTGAGGATAGAGTCTACCTTCATACTCAGTAGTTTGTAAAGACAAAAATTGTAAAGGCAAGATGTTTGTAAATGGAATGGGGTCTGAGTCTGTCTCTGCCCCTGGGTGGACATACGAGAATCTATCTGGAAGATAATAAGATCACTGTACAGCTGATGGCTTTCTGGTAAAGAACAATTACTTATCATTGTAATTGTATTCAATTTGCATTTCATACAAATATCAGTGATCAATACATGGTTAGGAAAACGTTTTGTAGAGAAAGTTTGCTGTGTTAGACTTTAGGAAGAATATAAAGCCTACCTAAAATGTAGATTGTCACAATAGTCCTTTTGGCCACTATCTATCCTTACCCTTTGAGAACACTACAATTTTCTCAGTTAGAAATCACCTGTCATCTATATTATGCTCTTGTGTCATATATGAATTCTTTCAAAAGAGATCCCAGAAGTTGGTGAGCTACAGGGAACTCTGAGTGAAATCCTGCTAATAAAAGTATGGGAATGTGATGGAGCAGTAACCAAGCTGCTTGCTACAAAATAAATAAATGAATGAATAAACAAATAAAGAGCTGTAGGTCTTTAAGTATCTATCTATCTATCTATCTATCTATCTATCTATCTATCTATGTTATAATATAAGTACTAGCCTGCCATTCTTAGTTATGCATTGATTATTAACAGTAATATACAGAGGGAAAAGGATGGAACAATGAATCAAAGCTGAGACTTAGCAAATAAAAAATAGTGAAAGGAGAAATGGATCAAATCAGAAATATTCCGCCTTTTTAAAAGAGTATCTCCTTCCTGAAAGAGCACCCAAGGCACCCGCCTGACCAACTCATGTAGTGGATAGCCATCCCAGCATTGGCCTGGAAGTTCCAACCCCCATTGAGGCTTTGGTAATGGTCACGCCCACAAGGCAGGGCGGAGGAGGAAGCGGAAGATCCTGGGAAGAAGTCTCTCGCTTGGTGCCCTTACTCTGGACGCTGGAGGTAGACCGAGCAGAGTTCTCCAGAGAACACGGCCAGACTGCACTATACCCTTGCCAGACCCTGTAACCTACCCTTTCATTTGTAAGTTACCCCACAAAATAAACCTCCCTTTTAACTACGTGGAGTGGCCTTAATAATTTCACCAATAAACTCAGCTGCCTTCTGGGACCAGATCCAGCACTTTGAGTAAGTCAGCCTCATCACCTACTCCATCTAAGAATGGCTGAACAGGAAGAGGAGCTGGTGCTGCAGAACCAGATTCGGGAACATGTCGTTACCACCAAAGATGTAAACCTGAAGCATGGCTGTGATCGAATATGGAGAAAGCAGCTCACACCCACCACTGGATTGAGGAGCTGCTCTGAGGAGCCTGAGAGACTGGGGAGGCCCTCCTGAACCTGCAGTATCCCTGGAACGACAAAAAAGAGACAGGACCTATGGAGAGATGCTCTTAAAAAGTGAACTCATGAAATTGGGAAGATAGATGGCAGATCAGAGCCATGTGTGGGGGACAAGGGAGAAACTACATATGTGAAGGAGGGCATGGGAGCGATGTGGGAGCCCAGCTACAGCAGACAAAGAACATGGCATTGCTGAATAGATCCACTCCTCGCTACCACTTGGCTTGCTGGGAAAGAAAGAGCACAGGGCCAGGGCACTACCCGCAGACTCTAAGTACAATGATCTTTCCTGGTTTCTCTCAGAGTAGCTGTTATCAATGGCAGGGAGGAGTGTGGCAGTCTGGGGTTGGAGCTTGCTACGATCCTACCCCGGATGCTCTGCACAATAACATAATATCTGAAACAAGAGTTTTGGAGATGGTCCAGTATTTATGGCCCTTCAGATATCAAAGGCCTCAAGCCAGACCAAAGACTTGAGGCAATATGTATTCATTCTCATATAGAGCTGTTTGGGCAAAAAATATACTAAGTCATGCGCTGCAGTTTCCAATGCCACTGCCACTAATGAGTTTGCAATGCAGGGGTGGGAAAGATGGAAGAATAGAGCAGTGCATAAGAGGTGGAATGACGTGGAAGTGTCAGCCCCAAGCTACCAACGGAAGCCATGTTGATGTGCATGGCCTGTTCTGCCACCCAGAGGCTATGCAGATATCTGTGCTTCATGCAAATGGGAGGCCATGTCTGGCTCTGTGGTTCTGCTACATCTGGAGGCCATGTTGATGTCCATGGTAACCTGTGGAGAGCCATGTGGATGTCCTTGGGCTGTGATGCTGCTGGGGGCACGGAGATGTAAGTGGCCTGTGCCACTTGGGGCCATACAAACTTCGGTTTCCTCTGCTGCTGCCTGAAGCCATGTTGATTTGCATGCCCTGGCTAGGCTGCTGCTGGCAACCATTTTAGTGTCTGGGGCCTATATTGTCACCAGAGATGATGATGCTGAGGTACGTGGCATGTGCTGACACCAGAGGCTAAGTGGATGTCCAAGGTTTGTGCTGTTGCCAGATACCATGTGGAAGTTCATGATCTGTGTTCCTGCTGACTGTAAAGGACAAGGAAGCTTCTCCTGCAGTGGTATCACTGACTGCAGACTCATAGTCTGAGAGAGATAGATAGAGATAGAGATAGAGATAGAGATAGAGAGAGATAGATAGATAGATAGATAGATAGATAGATAGAGAGGCTTCTGTGACAACCTCTCCCCCTACCCCCCCAAAAAGTAAAAACCTAGGCAGGAAGCCATCATGAGACTTAAAAATTGTGATGAGGCCATTAAAGTGTAGCTGTCCACAACAGATGGTTACAGCAAGGGTGGAGCAGGAAGGACTCACTTTCCTTTAGGAGGCTGGCCACCAGAAGTTGGATCATGCTCCAGTGACTATATGGACAATACAAATTGTACTATTTTTAATCTTATTTTGGGGGGAGGCCACAAGGGTTGGGGTCTGGCCCTGGAATAACTGGGAAATAAGAGTGAATTCCCAAATAATCAATACAAATATTTTGTTAAAAAATAAAAGAATGTATCATTTTAATTTGAAACTGTTTACTGTAGCATTTGGAGACAGGACTTGCTGAGTTGTGGTGGAGACAGGGAGTTGACACATTGACTCATCCAGAACCACTGAGCCAGACATTGCACCTACTTTCAAGTCTTTTCATTTCCACCAGAGAAATGTAACTGTGGCCATAGTCTGTAAAGACCTTGGATTTCTGAGTTACTTCTTTGGAAGACACTGCTAAAGATAAAGATTGATAACAGACAAAAATGATAAATAGATGTAGTTTGGTTATTGTAACGCAGTCATTGATAATGTCAACCACCAGACATCTCCATAACACAGTACTTATTACCTCCTGTGCACATGTGTTTAGTCTATTATAACATTCCTATGAAGCAGATAAATACTAATTTTTATATATAACGGTGCTTCCCCAGAGTCTTGGCACATTTCATTGGCTTATCCAATATAATGGAATCAGAACTTGATATTCATGTTTGAATCCAAAATTATACTCTTTTAATTTCCCTTCTTGGAATCCTTTTAATATTCATAGTATCATATCAATTTCTCTTTACTTGTAGTGGAGAAAAGAATTATTTGCTCTCCAAAATATAAAGATATATTAGAAAGTTAGGAACTACATGGCAATCTGAAAGTACCTCCAAGTGAATGAGGTCCAATCCTGGTCCATTTTTTTCTGTTAGATGCACCAACATTGTATTGAATTCTCTGAAATCTATCTACTGTCTTCTCTTGCTGTAATCAATGTGATTCAGAAAATTGTGCACCTGGGAATACATGGACATTATATTTCTGAGGACAATAAAGAATTAATTCATCAGAAGTTTGATCTAAAGTTTTCATTATCAGGAATTTTAGTCTTAGATTTTAAGTGTTTCATATAGAATGCTAAATTTTCAAAAATAGGTGAATATGTAGTAAACAATACAAGAGATTGCACTAGCATTTTTCAAATCTGCCTCAAACTTAGGAAATATCTGATGGGTATATGAGGACTGATGCCAGACCTGCTTTCAGAGTGGGTGATTAGGAAGAGGTAGGAATCATCTTATATGATATAATAAGTTTCTTGGTGCTACTGATATTTCTGATCCAAGGACGTACTACATTTTCAGGATCCTCTCCTGGAACAAAATTTTCTGAAATAAAATTTTTTTAAAGTAATGGATCTTAATGACACTCTCAGATTCCTTTGAGTTTGACCTTTAAAATTTGGGAAAGGAGAGAAAAATAGCCATACTTAGGATCTGCTTTGCATACTTATGGGGATGAAGGATGCATGGCAGGAATGACTTCAGGCAGAGCTTTGCTCTGGGACTGAAACAATCTCTGAGAAAGGGGGTGGCAGCTGACACAAGTCTATTAAGTACACTTCCAGGGAGTTCCAAAGTCCTTCCTTGAGAGGACCTCAAGTTGACATTGGAATCTCTATCACACCCAGTGTTAAATCTCAGAGACCTGACTTGATTCTTTATGTCAAAGCTAACTACATTCTAGGTATATTTTTATACCCATAGCATGTATGTATAGCTCTCACTCCTCAAAGAAATTTCTTTTTTATTTTTATTTTTATTCTGTATTGATAGAATTTTCTTTTTTGCAACAGAGACCATTACAGAAAACCACAATTGGCCAAAATATAGAAACCAATTGATCATGTGTCCACAGCTCTAATGGAAACATTTACAACACAGCTTCAGTATGTAAGGCTCATAAAGTATGGAGGAAGAGAGAGTGAAAAGTTTCATTTGTTTTTTGTTTTTTGTTTGTTTATTGTTTTGCTTTTTGAGACAGAATTTCTCTGTGTACCTTTGGAGCTTTTCCTGAAACTCACTCTGTAGCCCAGGCTAGCCTCGAACACACAGAGATCCTCTGGCCTTGAACTCACAGAGATCTGCCTGCCTCTGTCTCCTGAGTGCTGGGATTAAAGGCATGTACCACCACCACCCAATGAGTAAAAAGTTTAGAGTCAGAAGACCAGGAAATTGGCTGAGAGATTGCATTTCCTTGAAGGGACGGGGAAGCTGTACTGCTCAATAGAATGGCTGCCTAAACAAGACCCAAACAAGAAAAACACAAGTAGTTATGGAAGTGGGGAATCTCACAGGACTCCCAACTGTAAACAAAGAGCTGTAGGAAACTAAGAAAGCTTAGATTAGGAAAAACAGTCATTCCCAAGGATGAGCCCCCTAATTGCTTGTCCAATACCAGTTGCTCAGGCTTGAAACTATATACACCCCAGTAACATTAAATAGACTGAGTAGGTTGCACATATACGAACACACACACACACACACACACACACACACACACACACACACACATATACATTTATGTGACAACAAAAAAGAGAAGAGGCCATGAATTTGAAAGGTAGCAAGCAGGGATGAGTGTTAAGGGAATTTAGGCTGGGAATAAACAATATAATTGTATTTTAATTTCAGAACTAAAAATTAAAAACATATCGTATTAAACTGTGAAACACTTTCAATTTCAGTAACAGCACTTAATAATCAATAATTTGCTTTACACATTCATGTTTTCGCTGTGTACTACCTGGTTTTAAGATCAATGAAAGCAGCAATTATGTTATTGACCAATATAAATGCAAAAATTTTGAGAACATAGACTGGTAGCCCTAATATACTTTCTGGTTACATATTTTCTGGAAGAGCATAGTAGTGATGATTACTAAAGTTCATAGTTTTTTTTTTTTTACCACTGATCCTCATATTAAAAATAATGAGGGTACTTGTTTTGTGGTTTGCTTAGTTTTTCATTGCTATTAACAAAAATTAAGTTTGTGCCATAAAATAATATCAATTTATCAAATATTTAGGTTTACAGAACTCAGAAGGAAGAGTCTGACTGGAATGCATTGATTCCTTGAAAGCCTAGATGACGATCTATTTCTCTGCCTTTCCAAGCTTGTAGTTGCTTCCTGAATTTCATGCTTGTGACCTCTTTTTTCTATGCCACAAGCCAGCAACAATGCATTTTTTTCCAATCGTTCATCTGTAGTATCATTTCCCTCTGACCACAGCCTGAATGTTTGCCTATTTAATGATCCATGTAATTAGATAGAGTCTACCTGAAAATCAATGTACATGGGAGGTCTTGACATCTAGTACCTGTTCAATCTCTTTCTTCATTACTTTCTAGTTTTTATAATCCTTTTCAGTGAGTTTATTTTAGGTGTATAGAAAAAGGTTTTGAATGTTAATTTTATATCTTCTTAATTTGCTGAAAGTCTAAGTATATTCTTACAAACATTTTGTTTATATTACCGATAGTTTCAGGGCTATACTCTGCTGATAGAACTTTTGCAAAGGAAACATTTTAACACCTCCCTGGATTATAATGTATTTGTTCCTGGCTGTTTACTGGGTTATTCTTATCTATCAATTCTTCTAACCTTACTTCCTGACCCCGTGACTCCATCAACCCTCAGATCTTGATGTCCTTTGTAACAAACTACTCTTATAGAATGTAAACCTTAGAGTGATATGTTTACTATGTGATTATCTTCATAACATATCACTTCATTTCACTCTGAGAAGATTACATCTTATAGTATGTGAATGAACAACACTAGGAGAAAAGTAGATTTTAGAATAGAGTTTTACATGACATCTTCTTTTCAGTGACTGTTGTGTTTGATGAGATGGCTATTCTTGCCACAGTAATTATAGAAAATAAGAAATATTTATGAAAATTAAAAAATAGATGGAAGATATCAAGTGTTTACATTATCAGGTAAAAAGATTGATTTGAAGCTACACAGAAGATGACTTCTCTAGGTGGAGGTGGTAGCTGAAGAGCAATCCACACAGAGTCAGGTGAAAAATAAATGAGGGAGAACTGAGAACTAGCATGATGATCAGTATGACCTAGAGAAAACAATGAGAGTGGGTACATAGTTCAGGCTCAGGCTAGGCTCTGTGAAGGCCAATAGGAGCTAGGATGAACTCAACTCGATCTTGCCTAAAAGTCTCATCATAATGGTCATACACAGAGGACAAGATATACTGCAGCAATATCGGTGACTGGGAAAACAGGAATGATAGAAAATGTTAGAAAAATTAATGAAGATATATCAATTCTATTTATAAAGATTCTACAAAGAATATATAAAGTTAAAATGTTGTATACATAGTTTCAAAAATAGAATTTATACCCAGTAATATTATAAATAGAGAATAGAAACTGACAATGGTCCATAAGGATTGGATTCACTACTAAGAAGTTGATGATTTTGCTAGAAAAAATGTGATGAAAAATAATTAAATAGAAAAATTAACAAATGAAAACTGATAGAAAACAGAAACTCAGCCATATATGCATATATTCTCCAAGATAATGAAATTTCACATGTTTGGAATACTAAAGATTCCAGAGGAACTATTAATAGATTCCAAAAATTATAGTAATTATTAATATTCAAATCATTGTTATTAACAACCTATAACAAAATTTGTAATTAGCAGAAGAATTAGATTATCTCACAAATATTTCCATGTTAATGGAAAATATGTACAATAAACAACTTTAAACTGAAATTACAAAGTACTGGTAAATGTTTGCTAATAGCATACAATGAAGGAAAATCTGTGTATATGATAAAGCAGAGAAAAGCAAAAATAAATAATTTTGAAAATATGTTAAAACTGAATATTTGTTTTATATGTCTAAGCTTTTTATTAGCAAATCTGGAAGACAATAAAAATAAGTGGTCCACAGGCCTGGGAATATGTAGCTCAATGTCATAATGTTTGAGTTCCGAGATTCAGAAAGATGTTTTAAATATGTTAGAATACAAATTAGAATATATCAGTAAATCTAAAAAATTCTCCTCTCTGAAAAGACTATTAAATAACACAATCCATAACATCACATCCATGAGATGTCTTCATTAAAGGTTTTTTTAATAATTCAATTTATAAAAAAAAAAAAAGACAAACTATTGGGAATATAAGTAGTCTGGGAAGAGAGAAGTAGATAGAAGACCAGGATGTGTAATATTAATAAGCACAGCATTATATTTGAACATTTATAAAATACCTTAAAACAAAAATGATAAAACTTTTAAATAAATAATTAGAATCAAGAAATACAAATGTTTAATAGGCCAATAATTACATATGACAAAAAAATAGAAGAAAACTATTCATATCTGCCAATGATGTCAAGCTGAGTGGTTTGATTCTCATAGAGTTCAGTGAAAAAGTAATTCTCTGCTAAATAAATTTTCCAAGAAGAGAATGAGAAGGACAGAGACAGGGTGAGAGAAAGATTATATACAAACGTCTATGTAACTCTCAGAGTGTTAAGAATACTAACTTCAAAATGATCAAAGAAAACTTTCAAGAAAAGATAACTTATATGGAGGAAGGTCAAATATCTTCAGTGAACTATTTTTATATTATACTGTTATTAATGTGATACTACTGTTTGTTCGAACCAGAACGCATTAGGGCAATTCATAGAAAGGTATTAGTTAGGTGTCCAAAATACATTAATATAATCACTCTTATAAATATATTAATGAAAAACTATGATCACTGCAATACAAATATAAAATAATCTAATTGAACTCAATAAATATGCTTGTAGTTTCAGAAGGAAAATTATCCCCTGTGTAACCTATTTAAACCCTTCTATATATGACTATCTCTCTCTCTCTCTCTCTCTATATATATATATATGAAGCTTATTAAATAGTAGTTTCCAAATAAAAATCCTAAGAACAGTATGGGATCCTCACCTAAAGTTGATGCTCATAGGCATAATGCAGGCACCCAAACGAGGCTACTGTCATTGTCCTTGGTTGCCTACCAGAGCATGAAGGTAAGATCATATTGTTGAAGACAACACAGACTCTGGGCACAGGACAAGGAAAAATCCATCCGATAGTGACCAGGAAGCTTCTCTGCTTCTTAGCTCTCATACTACTAGAAGGTGCTATGAAGGTTTCTGTGGGGAAATGTCTTCTCCATCTGGTAACTCTGTGAACTACAATAATGACTGGTACGGTAAACTATGCACTGGGATACCACAGTGAGATCGAAGCTACGTGGGGAGCAAATACTTTCTGATTAGATTTAAAGCCCACTCCAAAGGGGGAAATACATACCTGGCACTGTAAATCTGGCCCAGAACTCATAATTGAGGGACTCAGAGGTCTGGGCTGAATATACTGCTATTATTCTGCTAATGGACATAGAATCAAGCTACCCTCTAAGTTTATATCTCTGTACCTTCTTGTTCTCTCTCCACTTCTTGTGTACAGACAGGATTATCATACTTCCTGCTCCTGCCATCACACTTGCTTTTGCATTGGCTTCCTGTCATTATACACTCTGTCTTCAGAACCATAAGCTAAAGTAAAACCTTTCTTCCTTAAATAACCTAAGTTTTACTATTTTGTTAAGCAGCAGAAAAGTAACTGATATGATAAGCAAAGGGTGGTCTAGAAGTATCTTATTTTGTACTGGAGAGAAGCCTCACAGGTTAAGATTAATAGTTGCTCTTACGTGGGACCTGGCTGCAGCTCCCAGGACCTAATTGCTGGTTCTTAACTGTCTGTAACTCCAGTTCCAGAATATGCAGTGCTCTCATTCATTTATGCAGGCTAACATTGCTACACATAAAATAGAAGAAATATATATCCTATTCAAAATATCTTAGTTTTCTCCTTTTTTTCATTTTAATTTATTCATTCACCTATTTTCAATAATTTATAACTTAAAATATAAATATATATATGATTAATTATATATATATATATATATATATGTGTGTGTTGTAAAGAGTTTCTCATTAAGTTATATAATTAATTAATGGACCAGGACACAGTGCCAATATTACATTTTCAAATGTTACTGAATATAAGGAGGAAAATGGAAGATAATTGTTACTTTGATATGGAACAATGAGGTGCTTTGGATATCTAAGATAGTACTTTTTGATTTATCTGATCTTCAACAAACTTGAAATAAGGAAAATTTCTTTGCTATACTGTATCATTTTAATGTGACATAATTTTTCTATATTCCACATATTTATAATTTAGCTATCTCAAAAATCATTATTTTTAGGGAGATCTCTAATCTGTTTTTGAGCTTATTTTTACATCAATTGCACATCAATTAATTATGCAATATTAAGTATTCCACTAATTTTACTGTATTCTGAATCATTCACAATCATAACTCTAAAGTTTTAAATGTAAAACAAAGCATTGTTCTTCAATTCTAGGAAACAACTGATTAAAATCACAATGTGCTCTTTTGAATAAAATATCAGTTGTAAAATGTAAATAAAAAAGCAAATTGCTTCATTCATCATGTGTTTTTAAGCACTTAAAATGAATGAACTCTCCTTTGAGAAAACATCTGACGAAGCAAAATAATGGTTATGAGTTTGGGAAAATGTTTAATGAACTTACTGGTTAAAATGTAGTTGTTATTTCAGAGCCCGTTATTGTGTATTTTAAATTAATTGAGTCTTCTTGGCTGAGAGATTTTCTTTTCTCTTTTTCTGGTTAATATACCAAAATAAGTTACTTAGAAACTCATGTTGAAGCCAGATAATCAGTAGGTAAGAAAGCTGGTACTCATAGTTCTGTGCTCCTAAGAGAAGTTAGGTTGTTGTTTTAGATATTCAGATGAACAATATCATGTAAACAATGAAATAATTGCCAAAGATCGAGCACAATTTTTCTTTGAAAAGCTCAAATTCATGACTAGCCTTCATTTTTCCACCATTCCTGTTTAGAAAATGTGTGTGTGTGAGTGTGTATGTGTCACACATACTCACACATACACACACACAGACACACACACACACACACACACGATATATATGATACATAATCAACCATTGGATTAAGACAATAGGAGCAAGTATTTACAGACGTATATCTAGCAGTTTTACGATTAATCCTCATGCTTGGAAGCAACCAAGCACAGTAGGAGAATGAGCAAGTAAACTGTGAAACAGTTATATGATAGGATGTTTTTATCTGCACTCAGAAGAAATGAGCTATATGCCATGTGAAGTGTAGAAGACATTCAAATACATATTATCAAGTAAAAGAAGCCTGTCTGAGAACACAAAATACTGTGTAAACTATATGGCATTCTGTGATGTACAGAAGATGTGAATTTTGTTAATGTGACAACACACCACTATCCCTTTGTCTCAATGATAGAAGATCCCAAGAGCAGGATTCAATGAGAACCATGTACAATGGGTGATAATGATGTGCCAGAGTATGTTTGTTAGTTATAGCCACTGCACTACAGAGGAAGGCATGCTGTTAGCAAAGGTGATGGCAGCTCTGGATTTTCCACTCAGTTTTGTTATAAGTTTAAATTTGTCTTAAGGAATAAATTTGAAAATAATACCCTAATTATAATAATCATGGTAGTATTTAAATTATGGTCTAAATATTCAAACTACATATTTCTGAAGTTTTGGTGTCTTGACCTATCAATCACATATTCAATAACTGAAGTCCATTAATGAGTCAAATATTTCTCAAGATTTAATTTACTTGGGTTTTTTTGTTTACCTTTTTTTATTTAATTTTTTTTTTCATTTTATATAACATCTCCAGTTCCCCCTCCCTCCCCTTCTCCCACTCCCATCCCACTCCCACCCCCTCCTCAGAGGGGTAAGATGTTCCTTGGGGAGTCAATAAAGTTGGGCATACTAAGTTGAGGAAGGGCCTAGCCCTTCCCTCCTACATCAAGACTGAACATGGTATCCCACCACAGGGAATGGGCTCCAAAAAGCCAGCTCATGCACCTGGGATAAGTCCTGGTCCCCCTGCCAGGGGCCCCACAAACAGACATATCAAGCCTTACAACTGTCACTCACATTTAGAGGGCCTAGTTCAGATTTTATTTTTCTGCAGTTACTTGATTTCTGTGTTAGGATTTTCCTAGAACAGATAAAACTTTAATTCATGATCCCTGAGTGCTTATGTTTGTGTACTATGATACTTAAGTCATTTATTTTTCTTCCACTAAATTTTAACTTAGCATGTAGTCACAGTATAAACTGAGTTATTTGATCATATAATTCAGACATAAGTAACGTACTATGATTTTATTTATCACATTCTATTAACTTCTCTTGCCATAAACCTGATAACCTGAATTGAGAACAAACTCTATCCTCTTACCTCTTCATGTCTAACATATCCACATACATACTCACAAAATAAATAAATGGTTTGATTTTTAAATAAAAATTAGAGGGACCATTGTTAGGCTTGATGGCAAACACCTTTACCTGAAGAGCCACCTTGCTGATCAGAAGAATTTTTTCTAACATTTTTAAATTGTCAAAAATTTTATGAATTTATAATTTGTGGTTGGTTGGTTTGATATGTATACAATGAAATGCCCAAATGGAGCTAATTAAGATATGTGTTAACTCACTGTTTTGTATGTAGGTAATAAATACAGAAATACTTATGAATATATACATACATGTATATAAATACATAATTTAAATTCTTTATGTGAGACAAAATATGACTTTTGTCTTTCTAAATAAGTTTTTTTTTTTTTTTGGCTTAACTCTATGAACAACAGGACTACATTTTCCTGTAAATGACAAAGTTCATTAATCTTTTAGCTAACAAAGCCCCACTTTATATTCCATTTTATTCATTAATATGATGATGGACATTTAGGCTGGTTCCAGACATCAACTAACATATTTGCTGTAAACATGTGTATGCAAAAGTCTCTTTGCACCAGGTGTCTACCAATGAGTGGCAGAACTGTATCATGCTAATTCTACTTGTTCTTTTTTGAGGAATGTCCATACCAATTTAGAATATCAGTTCCTTTCCCTAAAACCCTCTCAGTATTACCTGCAACTTTTCTTGAAGACAGGAGTCCAACATAATTTAGACCATTTCCATGGAGAACTATTGGTCCAACTCATTGCCCTGTTTGTTGACTAGATTATTTGTGTTTTGTGTTCAATGTTTCTGTTCTTTGTATAGTATACATACACACATCCTGTTAGATAAATAGGTGGAAAAGGTTCCCTCCTTGTCTGTAGACTGTATCTCCACTGTGACCATCATCCATTTGTTTTGCAGAATACTTTTTGATTTCATTTTGATTTCATGCAGTCCCTTTGTCTTCTGTTATTTCCTGGCTACCGGGTTCCTCGGCAGTTTATTCAGCGACTTCATGTATTCTTTCAATGACGTTTGTTGAATGGTTACCTGACACTTGATATTAGGACAAAGCATGAACCAAAGTGATGGCATTGTCTTTATGAAGCATATATTTTAAAGTAAAAGGTAGTGCTGATAATTGTGATTTCACACTGTGCTGATCTCTCAGATACCACTCATAGACATCAGAGTGTATGGTTGTGTATATAGTCTATTTAAAACATGACAATTAATTTTCAATTCACATAGCATAAGTTTCATTTTTAGTGTATAGCTATGTAAGTTTAGCTAAATGTATAATTAAGAAAGAATAGTTTCATCATCTATGATATAATATAAAGTCAAATTTTGATAAAAATTATAATACAAAAACAAATCAAATGAATCTTAAGTTATAAATATATAATTAAGGACAGAAAGTGCAATGTTAAGGCTTATTTAAACACAAGCAGCAGAAATAAGTGCAAAGTACATCAAACTAATCAACAAGGAAATGAGCCATAGTAAATGAATGCATCAAAATATTTCATAAATGAAATGCCAGCCTGTTCCTCTGAGGAACTGCAGAAGTATTAAACCATTTGTCATCTGTTCATTATCTCTCTTCCTTGAAAAATATATTGTCTTGAATTATATGTATTATGTTTTATATTATATATATATATATATATATATATATATATATTCAAGAAGGATAGAATTACTATACATATGTACATATACAGCCAAGCAGCAAAATTAGAAAACTGTATACATATATATGTATGTATATATATATGTATGTATATATGATTTAAATATATGGCATACATGCACACAGTTTTCTAGTTTTGTGGCTGCTTGACTCATCCTAACTCTTGAGTGTTGGCTGCTCCAAAAGGATATTCCCAGTAAATCAAAATTCCAAGAGAAAGTATTAAATGTGTCCAAAGGCAAATCACACAGAGTTAACACATCTCACTCTTTAGGAAGGAGGTTGCATTATGCCATCTTGCTTGATTTGTATCTCAGAAGGAGTAGTAGCAGAAAAAGGAATAGTAGCCGCAAAGCTATGATAAGACTCCAGAGTATCAGGGTTTAGAACATGATTTATTTTAAAGAACTACTGTAGATCACAGCTATCAGTACAAAGACAGAATCTTCAAGTAAAGATGAGAAAATTTTGATTATCCATATGTAAATCCATGTTTCCAGATTAACTAGCGACATTAAGGACTTTAAAGACTGTTTTAAGTAAATACTAATGGAATTGAAACTAACAACCATAAAAAAGGAAAGGAAAGAAGGAAAGGAGAGAGAGAGGAATCCACTGCAGTATTAATACCCAGTGCTACACTGCATCTGCTAGTAACACTTGCATTGAGAATTACCTACAGATTTCTTGGGGCACACTTTTGAGAGAACCCCAACAAAAAAGATAAGAATTCAACATGAAAGCAATAACTGCATAACATTCTATTACGTGACAATGACTGTGCAGAAAAAAACAACTAAAAGTAAATGGATGGTATCAGACTTATATTTATTACCTTAGATTGTTTTTTTGAGATTGCCTGAAGCAGCTGACGAACTAAAATTTTCTGTCATCCTATACTGACATACATCTGTGATAATGGGCTTCAAAATGTATGTGTAATTAAGTTTGCACATTTTGTTTCTTCTGTTTCTAAAAACACTGATAAAGAATGTGGTAAAATCAGTTACTAGTTGTATTATTAAACCAGTAAGAAAAATAAAATAGAATATTATTAAAAAAATACAAAATTAGAAAATATCTTGTCTTCATTTGTTTTATAGGATATAATGTAACATGGAAATAGGCATATAATATCTTCTTAAGTAGCAAAAATTAAAAAAAAATCAGTGTTTCTGTTGGAAGGCCCTGATAGCCTTTGTAAACAAGTGTGACCACTCAGAGCGGGAAGTGATGGGGGTTAAAATGCTTGTAATGGACTTTGTCAGCAGTAACATTTTATTTACTTGTTTTAGGCAAATTATTCTGCCAACTCTCTCTGCCAAAAATTGATTATCTATCTATCTATCTATCTATCTATCTATCTACCTATCATTTATCTAATCTATAGTAATAGACATACTCATCTTTATGGTCCTTTTATAGGGTACACATTTTAAACTGTCTACTGGGGTTCAGCTTAGTAGTCTTTGAATCAGAAATAAATTTCAGTGAGTTACATGATATAACTCTGTAGCTGAAAGTTTTCCTATGTCCCACCTGGCCTGTGGTCAGGACAAACTCTCTCACCTGCTGGTCCTACAGACGCTCAGACCCAAATGAACACACAGAGGCTTACACTAATTATTAACTGTATGGCCTTCTGGCTCAGGCTTCTTGCTATCTAGATCTTACATCTTAAATTAACCCATTTCTGTAAATGTATACTTTGCCACATGGCTCGTGGCTTATGGTACTTTACATCTTGCTTCTCATGGCAGCAGCTAGCAGTGTCTCCCCTGCTCTCTCTTCTTCCTTGCTCTCTTTCTTTAGAATGTCCTACCTAACCTTATTCTGCCTCACCATTGGCTTTATTTATCAACCAATCTGAGTAACACATTTCACAGCATACAGAATGACATCACCCATCATAACTATTATCATAGCCATTGAATATAATGTAAGTAGGTAGAATTTTAGTTTAATTAATAATAATTTTAATTTCCCTTTAGGGTTTATTTTTTATTATAAGTGCAAATTGGATTGGCTGTGATACTATCATATATATACATATATATATATATATATATATTGCATATATATGTATATATATATAACTTTTTTCATGTGTACCCTCCATTTTGTATTCTCACATCAATCCCACTTATTTCCCATCTTTCATTCTCTAATACTCTTTTTCATTTTACACACAGTTTTTTTTTTTATAGGTATCACATTTGATCTACATCTGTGCATGTGTGTGTGCATTTGATGCTGTTGTTGAAACAAGGTCTCATGTAGCAGTGGTTTACCATTTTTTGTGTTTTGGATTTTGAGACAGAGTTTCTCTGTGTAGCCCTGGCTGTACTGGAACTCACTCTGTAGATCAGGCTGTCCTCAAACTAAGAGATCCACCTGCCTCTGAAAGCCCAATGCAGGCATTAAAGGCACGTGCCACCCCACCTGGCTAGGGGTTACCTTAAATTTAATGTTACTGTAGATGTTGCCGAACTCCTCCTCTTCCTGAAAAATAGTGATGTCATACACACATTGCCATGGTGCCCAGATTGCTACTCACATCTGAGAAAAATCACACCCTTCTTTCTCTGTCTGGTTTACTTTATTTAACATTTATATTTTCCATTTCTGTCAATTCCCCTCACAAATTCTATAATTTGCCTCTTGTTTATAGATAAATAATGCTCCATCATATGAAATACTATTCTTAACTCATTTATCTCTTATGAGTGCATAAGCTGAAACCATAGCTTGACTATTGTGAACACATTTTCCTTATATATTTTTTGTTGCAAACTTCATTTTAGCTATGGAAACCTTCACATCATTTTTTATTGAACCTGAACTAATTTAAGCTTTCAACAATAATAATTAGGATCTCTTCTCTATACCTCCTTCACAGCATTTATTGTTTTTTCTTCATTATAATGGCAGCTATTACAACTCATCCATCTCAAGGATGATAGATGATTCATATTGCTTGGGTATAAATATGTGTTCATATTTTTGAAATCAGGTCTCATATTGTCTGAACTGACCTCAAAATCTATACAGCTGACGATAAACTTAAATGTCTAATCTGCCTACTTTTACCACCAGGTGGTAGTCATTAGTCTATGCCACTATGCCAAGCTTTAGATTTGTTCTTTAACAATGAGAGAGAAAGAGACAGGATGAGAGAAGAGTGAAGTGAAAAATACTGCTATTTTGAAATTCCATTCACAGCCTCACCCACAACCCTGTAGCAGAGGGCTTGCTGGGGCCTCTCTTCCCTCCCTTTCTCTATTCCCAGGGACATCTAACCTTTTATAGACCCAATTTTCTCACTCCTCCCATCCCTTCTGTCAACTGCCTATAAGTAACAACACTTTCTACAATGCAGCATCTACACGGTACTCTCAGTGGCCATGGCGGGGGTGGTGGTGGTAGGGAGCTGGGAATCAGGAGGAGATTTTCACTCTCCTGTGTACCCCCATTACAATTTCTCTTGTCTCATCACCAGGCCTGTAGTAGTCTGTTTGCAGGAGCATGTTTGACCACCTTACCTTTATTCCCAGAGAACTCCTCCAAACCTTGGCATGAACCCAGCTTTCTCTCTTCCTGTGGATCCTCTCATCTCCCTCTCCTAGCCCCTGCTACTCCTTCCTTTCAGCTTCCAATACATAGAGACACTTTCTATCCAAGACCCCCAGTGGCCACACCTGACCTGGACTAAGACAGGTAAATCCCTCTACCCTTCCTGCCCTCTGTTATAGTCCCTCCATTCTCACTCTAAGCCTGGTAATAACCTGCTTACAGGTGCCCATGATTTCAACTCAACTCTATTCACTGGAGACCCCAAATTTTTCTTCATACCTAGGGTCCCCTTAGTCCTTAAGCCCATCTCTTGAATTATTTGCCTATACTGCAGTTTAAGTACAGGATCTTCTTCCCATCACATCTCCAACTCCTTGGGGCAGTGCCTCTGGATATGAACAACATGTCCTTAGCTCTTTGCTGAAGCCCCTCTCAGCCTTTCCTCCAAGCCCATGTCTATCCCGTTACATCATCCATTAACCTGTACAAGCACTCCCTACCTAAAAAGCCACACTCCCCACACACTTTCCTAAGAACCAGTGAGGGCAAAGAAACCACAGAAGGAGCATCAACTCAACAAAGAAAAGACCACATATCAACACATAGAATCAGCTCAATCATCCAAACTCCAGATGGCTAGACAGCAGAACAAAAATGCAATCATTAATAATCAAGACAGTACACCTCCACCAGATACCAGTTATCCTACCACAGCTGGTCTAGAAAAAAGCAGTATAGCTGAATCACAGGACAAGGACTCCAAAACAGCAATTATGATTATATGTTCAAGGACCTTAAAGATGATATAAATAAATCTGTTAATGAAGTCTGTGAAAACACAAACAGTGGAATAAAATAATGAAGACAGTTTAAGATACAAAAATAGAAACAGAATCCTAAAGAAAATGCAAGCTGAGATAAAACTGGAAATGAAAAATTCTGGAAGTCAAGTGAAAACCTCAGAGGTAACCCTCACCAACAAAGCACAAGATATGGAAATGAGAATTTCAGGCATTGAAGACAAGGTGAAAAACAATGGATACCTTAGTCAAAGAAAATGTTAAATCTAAAAACAAATCCAGGCACAAAACATCCATGAAACCCGAGACATTATGTAAAAAAAAAAAAAAAACAAAACAAAAAAACAAAACAAAACAAAAAAACAAAACAAAAAAACAGGAAGAAGATGAAACCCAAGCCAAAGGAATAGAAAATATTTTCAAAAAGAAATTACAGTTGAAAATTTCTCTAAACTAATGAGGGAGGTGTCTATCAAGGAACAAAAATCATACAGAACTCTAAATAGACAGGATCAGAAAAGAACTTCTCCATGACACATAATAATCAAAATACTAAAGTTACACAGCAACTACCACCACTACCACAATAAAAATATTAAAAGCCATAATGGAAAAAGATCAAGTAAAAAATAAAGACAGACACATTAGAATACCAACTGACTTCTCAATGAAGACTGTAAAAGCTAGAAGGGCCTCTACAGATGTTCTACAAACTCTAAGAGACCACCAATGTCAGCCCAGACTACTATGCCTAAAAAACTATTAATCACGATAGATGGAGAAATAAAAGCATTCCAAAGTCAAATCAAATTTAAGCAGTATTCACTTACTCATACAGCTCTACAGAAGGCACTAGAAAGAAAACTGCAATTTAAAGAGATTATCCATGCCCAATAAGACATAAAGAACAAATAATGCCAGAGCATCAAATGAAAAAAAGGAGAAAGAAAACCTCATACAATAAAAACAAAATAATTATGTTTAATAAAATATTATTGGTAATCAATATTAATGGCCTCAATTCTCCAATAAAAAGAACCTGACTAACAGACTGGATTCAAAAACAGGATCCTTCTTTTTGCTGCATTCAAGAAACACGTCTTACCATTATAAATAGACATTATCCTGGGTTAAAGGATGTGAAAAGACATTCCAGGAAAATTTATCCAAGAAGCAACCAGGCATAGGCATTTTGATGTCTGACAAAAATAAACTTCAAGCCAAAACTAATCAGAAGAGAAAGGAAAAGACAGTTCATACTCACAAAAGGAAAAATACACCAAACACAAGACATACAATACACCCAAGTTCATACAATAAACTCTAAAGCAGCTAAAAGTCACATATTGGCCTTCAAACAAGTGTGTGACTTCAATACTTTACTCTTGTCAATAGATATGTCTTCCAGACACAAACTAAAGATAGAAATGTTGCAGCTAAATAATTTCATAAATCAAATGAACCTAGCATATATTTACAGAACATTTCACCCAAACACCAAAGAATATACCTTTTCTTAGCACCCCCTGCAACTTTCTCACAAGTTGAACACATGCTTGAACATAAAACAAATCTCAACAAATGCAAGAAAGTGGAAATAACACACTCTAACCTATCTGACCATCATGGATTAAAGATGGATATCAACAACAACAGAAATAATAGGAAGTATACAAACAAACTTATGGAAACTGAACAACTCAAATAGGACAAGACATAAATTAATAGAAAATTAAAACCTTGTCAGAATAGAATGAAAATGAAAACATTCAATTGTCTCACTTATCCAGATGGCCTGATCCAGCTGGAGGCTGTGGGACCAGGACCTGTCCTTGGTGCATGAGCTGGCTGTGGAACCTTGGGCTTACACAGGGACACATGCTCAGCCTGGAAGGAAGGCACTGGACCTGCCTGTACTGAATCCACCAGGTTTAAATGAGTCCCCAGGGGTGTCTTGGTCCTGGAGGACATGGGAATGGAGGGGAGGGTCTGGGGGAAGATGGGGTGGGGGCGGGACGGGAGAGGACAGGGGAACCCATTAAAACACATAATAAAAGGAAAAAAAAAAGAAAATGAAAACATAGCATTTCCAAACCTATAGAACACAGTGAAGGTGATTGTAAGAAGCATGTTCATAACATTAAGTAACTACATAAAAAATTGAAATATTTCATATTATCTACTTAATTGCATACTGGAGCTCTAGAAAAAAAGAAAAAATAACACTCAAAAGAAGTATATGTCATGAAATTATCAAACCCAGGGCTGAAATAAGTAATTACAAAACTACAAAAATACAAACTACAAAAAAATTTTTTAAAAATTTTCTTTGAGAGAGTCAATAACATTGATAAACCCTTAGCCTTACTAACTAAAACACAGAGACAAACACAAATTAATAAATTATAGATGACAGAGGGATATCACAAAAGACACTGAGGAAATCCAGAAAAACACAAGGTATACTTTAAAAATCTGTATTCTACCAAACTGCAAAACTAAAATAAATGGATATATTTATCCATATATGCAGCCTATTGAATTTAAATCAAGATCAGATGAGCAATGTAAACAGACCCATATCCCTGGTGAAACAGAAGTAGTAATTAAAAGCCATTGAGGAGTCCTATAGAAACCTACTACAACAGAAGCTTCTTAAAAATGTATACATATACAAGCGTTGGGGGTTTAGCTCAGTGGTAGAGCGCTTGCCTAACAAGCACAAGGCCCTGGGTTCGATCCTCAGCTCAAAATATATATACATATACAAAAGAAATCTAAGTGGTATTACCAAATAACAGGGACGACAAAGGCCCTATTAGCTTTACTCATCAACAAGTGAAACCTTCCAATGCCAGGAACTGGTTATGTCTAACTTTATTGTTGCTTAAATGGGTCTATGGAAACCCCTAAACAACTCCGACTATAGAATGCTCTCCACAAGTTGATGATAAGGCCCTATTGCTAAAGATATTACATACAGATCTCATTGTTCACAGAGAATTAGAGCAGGTGCCTACCTAGAGTCTTTACACTACTGACTAGTGTTTATGGTACTACAAGGTAGTCAGTAAGTTACCAGAAGAAAAGGTAAACAGCAATGCTGCTATAAATTCTTTGAATTACAATGGTGACTTGGCTGTGAGAGATGCTGTTCCATCATTGGTACAACATCATGAAGTAATCAACCACTGTATGAATGGACTGAAGGCCCACTCCATGAGATGGAACCTAAGCGTGACACTTCTTGAATGTCCAAGAACCTGGGACTCAATAGGACATATACCTAGAGGAAAGCCAAATACTATTGTTATGCCAAAGGAATGTAACAATATAATGATTCTTAACACCTTCTGCTATACCCATAGATAAGTTTCTTGCTCAGCCTTCATCAGAGCAGCTTCCTCCTGAAATAGATGAGAACAATTAACAATGTGCAGAGAGTGAGAGACCTTAGAGCACTCAGTCCTAAATGAAATGTTTTCATTCACCCCTCACCACAGGGCTCATGAAACTATGGGGAAAGGGAGGCAAACAGAATTGTAAGAGCCAAAGTGAGTATGGACATGCACTCCCATCCTTAACCAAGAAGTTATCTCCTAGTGACAAAGGCTAGCAAAGTAAACGTTTATTTTCTCCAATGGCATTAAACTTGGTATAAAACAACACTGAAGGGCAGGCCCCACACTCAGCAGTAGATGTCCAATATGAATTAACTCAATGGTAGAGATTTTTCTGCCCCTACTGCTTTGTTTGGACAGACCTTTTGCTTGTATATTATGGTTTTTATTTTTGGTGTATGTTTTGTTTATTTGTGTGTGTATATGTGTGAGTATTTTCTCATATTCTTTTTGTGTTTTCTTTTGGTTTGTTTCTTTTTGTTGCCTGTTTGTTTTCAAAGGTAGAGAGAGTAAAGATTAAAGGCCTACAGTTGGAAGAGTAGGGAGTGAGGGAGGGTCTGAGAGGAGATGGGTATCAGAAAACTTTGATCTGAATATGCTGTATGAAAAAATACTTTCATTTGAAATATTATTTAAAATATGATATACTGTACATTATTGACAGTGCTATATTGAATGTTAAGGACAAATTTCATATTCTTCCTTCTGAGATTCATATGTGTAATCCTTATTCTCAGTGCATGTACAGACAGCAATGAGGCTATTAAGGAAGGAATTAAGAGTCCATGGAGTCCTATGAGCGGTCCTTAATTTAATATTGCTGATGTAAAAAGAGGTAGACATTAAGAGTGCTCATGTATGGAAGATTACCTTGTGAGGACACAGCAAAAATGTACCTGTCAGCACACCAAATACAAGTCCTTAGGAAGTCTAATACTACCAATGCATAGATCTCAAACTGAATGGTTCCAAACCAGTGAGCAAAAGCCTTCTGTTGTTTAAGCCACCCTGTCTGTAATATTCTCTAAAGATATTTCTAAAAACTGATAGTCATACATAAAATAAGGGAATTCACTTTTCAAAAATGTAAAGTTATATTTTTTCTGCTGTCCCAAGAGACAAGAGACTGAATAAAGCAAAAAGTTTCCCTATGTAATTGAGTGTCTCGTAAAGAGCATGATTCTGTTTTACATGCATGAGTCTCACTCTAAGTCAAGGATGCACAGTAAGGTGTGAACACATTGAGCAGAAATGGGTATCATTTACTCAAAGTGTTAATGAACTTATGATGTTTACATATTTGGACAATGACTATGCACAGTCGACTCTCAAAATGTCAATTAACCTACTATAATGAATTTTAAATCATCTTCTAAGAAAGGTGTAGACCTGAATTCAGTTTTCTTTGTTCTTAAAAGCAATCGCTATATAACTATGTATTATTTATGCTGCATACTTTCATGAATTCTCTATGTATATAGGAAAAAGCAATATCAAATATGTTAAAGTCATGCACATGTATGACCATTATATTTAATGAATATTCATCTATTATAAGTTAATTTGTTTTACGATTGGCATTAAATACAAAATATTATATACAAACATAAGATTATTAAACAAGCTATTTTCTTCTATTTGCAATGTACTTTATTGGTAGCACTTGAAATATGGTTTCTGTATTCTTTTAATATGGATATTTATATGTAATTAGATGTCGATGCAATTCTGTTCTTTCTATGTATCTGTGCTATTATAAAATTTCAATTGGTTAGAAACTGATAAAAAGTGGTAATGAGTTTGTTCTTGGTCAGTGGTTGTTTGCAAATTAAGAAAAAAATTGGTTGCGGGTCTCTGTATCTGTCCATCAGCTGCTGCTGCTGATTGAACTAGTCACTGATTCTGTAAGTATAGCAGAGTATCATTAGGAACCATTTCATTGACTTTTTTCAGTCATACTTGGTTCTATCCTAGTTCTCTGAGTCATCCAGTTTCAGATCCTGGCCATCTAGACAGTGTCCGGCATGGGCTTCCTCTTGTGTGGAACTCAGGTTAAACCAGTCTGTGGTTGGACACTCCCATGAGCTCTGATCCACCACTGTCCCAGCAAATCTTGCAGGTTGTGAGTCAAAGATTTTGTGACCAGGTTTTTGTTATAGAGGATGAACAGCTCAGACTCTGTATTCTCTATTACTACAAGTCCTCACTAAAGTCAACCTCACAGGTTCCAGGAAGTTTCCATTGCTCTAGCTTGCCATATCTTCACCTAAATACCCTCCTGCTTCAATTGTCTCTCCCTGAATCCTCTCCTCCCCCACCCGATCCCTCCTGTTTCCAGCCTCCAGTCCACCCACAGAATCTATTCTATTTGCCCTCCCAGGGAAATCCATGCATTCCCCTCAAGACCTCCTCCTCTTCATGTAACTTCTCTGGGTCTATGAGTTGTATTGTGATCCTTTACTTAACAACTAACACCCACTTAGGAAAAAGTACATAATATGTTTGTCTTCCTGGGTCTGGATTGCCTCACACAGAACAATTTTTTTTTTCTAGTTCAATTCATTTGTTTACAAATTTCATGATGCCACTTTTTTTTTTTCTAACAGCTGAGTAATACTCTATTGTGTTAGTATACCACAGTTTCTCTATCCATTCTTCAGTTGGGGGACATCTAGGTTGTTTCCAATTTCTGGCTATTATGAATAAAGCTACTAAGAACATAGTTGAGCAAATGTCCATGTGATAGGATAGGGCATCCTTTAGGTATATGCCCCAATGTGTGATAGCTGGATCTTGAGGCATATCAATTCTGGAGAAGAGCAGTAAGAAGGATTGTGGGAGCAGAAGGGTAGAATAGACCAGGTGAACATGATCCACAGAATCAACTAAGTATGACTTATAGATGTTCACAGAGACTGAAGCAGCAACCATGGAGCCTGTACAGGTCTGTAACAGGCCCCCTGCATATCTGCAGTGGTTCTTTAGCTTGGGGCTTTTACTGAGCTACTAACAATGGGAGTGCAAATGCATCTGACTCTTTTGCCCACTCGTGGACCTATTTCCTTCTACTGGGTTGCCTAGGCCACTCCTGAGATGAGGGTCTGTGCCTAGTCTTACTGCATCTTGTTATACAGAGTTGAGTTGCTATCACTGGAAGGGCTTCTCTTTTCTGAAAGGAGAAGAGGAGAGGTTGAGTGTAATAGGAATCTTAAAAACTCTTATTAATTAAAAACTTAGAGCCAGATATTGAGGTGAACTCTGAAAGATCAGAGAAGTAGAACAAACCACAGCCAATCTCACGTCGACAACTCCTCATCTGATCCTGTTCCCACAAAACCTCGGACTGGAAGCTTCTGAGTCCTTACTGGAATGGATCTCAGCTGAACTGCTGCTAAAAGCCTCTAGTCTGTGGTCCTCAATCCGTATATACCTTTCTGCTTCCTGCCATCACTTCCAGGGATGAAAGGCATGTGTCTTTCCCAAGCAAGACATGAGATATCAAGTGCTGGGATTAAAGGTGTGTGTCACTATGCCTGGCTGTTTGCAGTGTGGCCTTGAACTCACAGAGATCTGGATGGATATTTGCCTCCCAAGTGATAGGATTAAAGGCATGTGCGGCACCATTTTCTGGCCTCTATGTCTAATCTAGTGGCTGTTCTGCTCTCTGACCCCAGATAAGTTTTATTAGGATACACATATTTTGGGAGACGGTACAACGTATCACCACAGTTGGGGTTATTGGGAGGAGGAAAAGAAAAGGTGGCTGTGTATGGTATGTATTGTATGAGAGATGAATAAATAAAATAAAATAGTATCTAAAACATGCAGATATACACATAAAGAAATTTTATTCACATTATAATAGGATTATATATAGAATAAGAAGTAAATTAAATTCTTTACTTCAAAGAAATTAGAGGAGGTCTGAAAAAATATTATGATGAAATGAGTATGTTAAAGATAATGTGTAGAACATGAAGCTGGAGAATTTAGTGAAAGGAAAATTTTCATTTCTGTATTTGGACAGTGACTTTTGACTTCATGTACAAAAACATGCACTTTTTAATCTTACTATATAAGCTCATCATATGTTTAAAGTATCAGATGTATATAATGTGCCTTATCCAGCTGTGTCATTAAATGCTACAGTGTAGTAACACAACATTGTAGATGAACAGTAGTGAAGCCTTGGTGGGGTAGAACTAAATGCTGTGGTTCACAGTTAGTGCTTATCATCTGATGTAAGGGTGGGAACAATTTCAGTGGTTCAGGTTCAGGAAAAGATTAAGATTTACATTTCAAAGGACAGTTTTAATTGAGTGTATAGTGATTTCATGCCACCATTAAGAAAAACAGTCATCAACTAAACCATTATAAGTTAGAGACTATGTACTTGCTTTAATTACAGTTTCTATCATTGTGATAAAACACCATGATCAAAAGCAAGTTGGGGAGGAAAGGGTTTATTTGCTTTATACTTCCATATCACAGTCTATCATTGAAGGAAGTCAAACAAGGCAGGTACCTGGAGGCAGAAGCTGGTACAGAGACCATGGAGGGGTGCTGCTTACTTGCTAGCTCCCGTGGTTTGCTCACCCTGCTTTCTTATAGAACTCAGAAGCAAGATACAAAGGATGGATGACCCCACCCACAATGGGCTGGGCCTTCCCCCCATCAATCACTAGATAAACAAATGCTCTACAGGCTTGCCTACTCTCCTATCTCATGGAGGCAGTTTCTGAGCTGGGACTCTCTTATCTCAGATGACTCAACCCTGTGTCAAATTGACATAATTGTATGTTTACTGTTAACTTCCTATTTAATTTGACTAGATATTTTGAACCTATATTTGTATATGTTCTTGGAATTATATATGGAATTAACAGAGTTGATATCTGAGGGTGTCACACTAAATTATTTGCTACTAATAATCTAATAGAAACATCCAGAAACTATTACACTAACAAAGATTGTATTTGACTTACCATATTTTCTCATTTTTATTCCTTGTTAAAAACTTCTAAAGATCAATTTTGTGGATAAATTGTATAAAAAAAATCTGTCCAATTGAAAATATTATAACTTTTTTTATTGTTTTAATAAAAATCATTTTGTATTATCTTATTGTATTTTATTTTGTGTAGCTGGAGAGCTTCTCTCCAGCCCCCACCAAGCCCTGTAGTCTGACAGCCCACTTATAAAATAATCACTCAGACACTTATATTACTTACAAACTGTATGGCCATGGCAGGCTTCTTGTTATCTACTTCTATCTTAAATGATCCCATTTCTATTAATCTATAAGTTGCCACTTGGCTTGTGGCTTACAAGTACCTTACATCTCGCTTGTCATGGCAGCAGCTGACATGTCTCTCTGCCTTAGCCTCCCACTTCCCAGAATTCTCTTCTCTGCTTATCTTGCCTATACTTCCTGCCTAGCTACTGGCCAATTAGTGTTTTATTTATTAACCAATCAGAGCAACACAGTTGACATACAGAACATCCCACAGCAATTTTGTTATATTTTAATATTATCACTTAGAAGTCTGTTTCTTAGAAGTTCTTTTCTAATGAGAGGCAGGAAAAAAGTGGATTTAAATGGGAAGAGAGGTGGGGAGGAACTGGGAGGAATAGAGGAAGAGGAATCCAAAATCAAAATATACTATCTATTTTCAGTAAAAGAAAAGTTATTATTTTGGAATTATAATATGACTGAACACATGTGTATATGCTTATATATAAAAGCTGATAGTATGTGTTCATACAAAATTGTTCAGAGTGTCATAAAAGAGTAGTTCATAATAACTAAATATAGAAACAAGAGAAAATTGTCATAAAAAGATGAACAGATAATTGTATAAATATGTCAATGCAATTGAATTTTATTCAATATTAAAGAGTAAAGTACTAATACATGCTACAACATGAATGAACCTTACAAAATATCATGATTAATGAAAGATGCCAAACAGAAAAGGTCACATGTTACATGATCCTTTTAATATGAAGTATTTAGAATAAGCAAGTCTGTAAGATGGTGGAGAAAAGCACATATTTCGTAGATAATCCAAGAGGAAATACACAGGGGCTGGATTAAGTACAGGCCTAACAATGAACTGCTAAATGTTCTTGATAGATAATGGTGAAGGCTATGCAAGACAGTGGATGTACTAAAATTCAGAATACATTTCAAAAGTGTGCATGTTATAGTATGTACATTATATCTTCATTAAGAAAACCAAAATAATACTGTTTGGCTTATCTTCATAATTGGACTGAATTCTGAGTGAAGTGGTCATCATTTTCCTACATTATGAGTGTCTTTCTCATACCTAGAGTATTAGTGTTATGATTTCTAACACTACATGTTGATTCTTCACAAACTTCATCCTACATAAGCTTTAATGGTCACCAAGCCAGTTCTGGTGATTTCTCTTCTTGTGAAAAAATGACTTTCTAACATTGGCAAAATCTACTTTACTTACTTATTCAAACTGAAAAATATGAACTATTATCTAAATTCATAAATAAAAAGTATAATTTAAGGGATTATTATCAAGAAAGAAAAAGATAAAGAATTTTATAAATATATAGAGAGAAGTAGAAAAATTAGTAGAAGCTACAATAAAATGATGTTCTTAAATAACCATGGTAAAGAAAGTTTACTTCTAATTCTAACATGAAAAAAATTTCCAAAATTATTAAAATTTACCACATATTCTACTACCAGGAATAGTGATATAATGAGTTCATGTTAAAAATTCAACTGATTACTAAGATATTTTCTGCACGGGTGTCCTGGACTTCAAGTACTCTGGTATATAAAAATATTGCACAATCATTACAAGAGAAAAGCCTGAAAGACCAACATTTTTAAGCTAAAATTGATAGTCTCAAAGAGTATAATGAAATCATAAGCACAAAATGGAGAATACGTATAAATTGAATCTCTGTCTTCCTAGCTACACATCAATCTATATATCTATCTGTCTTAGTTAGGGTTTCAATTGCTCTGAAGAGATGCCATGGCAATGGCAACTCTTAGAAAGGAAAATATTTAACTGTGCCTGGCTTACAGTTCAGAGGTTTAGACCATTGTCATCATGGCAAGAAGCACAATGGCATGCAGGCAGACATGATGCTAGAGAAGTAACTGAGAATTCTACATCTGGTTTTTCAGGCAGTAGGAAGAGACTATTAAACTAGGCCTGGCTTGAGTATTTGAGGCTTCAAAGCCCACCCCCTAGTGACAAACTTCCTCCAACAAGGCCACACCTCCTAATAGTGCCAAGCATTCAAACACATGACTCTATGGGGCCCATTCCAATTCAAACCAGCACACTGTCTATGTGATTTATCACCTTTCCCTAAGCAAACCTTGCATTTCAGAACAGTTTATTTCTTTTAATTTATTTTTTTACTTTTCAGCAATACTCATCTATTGTTTAAGAATTTCATATATACATATAATGAGTTTGGGTAAAGTCTGTTCCCCATTCCTTCTCTTCTAATTCCTATGCTATCTACCCACCAATATGCTCTCTCAATTCTACATTTTCTTTTTTAAAACTCAATGAGTGCAGTTAGTACTCCCAGTATCATGGGTACAGGTCCATCTCCTGGAGCCTGGGTAGCTTCTAAGGGGCTTCATCCCTGGAGAAAACCGAAAATCCCTCTTCCAGGCACTATTCATTGTCAATAACTCCTCAGTTGGCAGGATGAGAGATTCTTAACCACTTTCCTCCATGCTTGAATTTTGTCTGAACTGATCTTGGGCAAGTCTTGTACATGCAAGTCACAGTCTCCATGAGTTCACATGAGCTCCATTGTGTCTAGAAAACACTGTTTAGGTATGATACTGCCTCTGACTCTTACAATCTTTCTTCCCCTTCTTCCAAATTGAGACAAGTTCATCTGTAAATGGTATACCAAGTGGTCTTTGGAGTCATGAAGTTAAAACCTATAGACTATATGGAATAAAAAGGGTCTCAACAAATCTGCATAGCCATACACAGTCATACAAAGTATTCATCACTATTCAGCAAAGTCAATTATGCTTGTGTGTGTGTGTGTGTGTGTGTGTGTGTGTGTGTGTGTGTGTGATTGCTTTCATGTATTCTGTAGTGGGGACACATGTGCCATAGCAAGCATGTTTATGAAGGCTAGAGTTCAACTTACAAGAATTCCTCTTTCCAGTATGTAAATTTTGTGAGTGGAACTTTGGTGTTAGACAATGAGCCATCTTTCCAGTTCACTAAATATATTCTTAAGAGCAACTGTTAATCTATTCTCATGTTTCATCATTAAACACTTCATTAAAATTCTAGTGAATGACTACAAACTTTGTGTACAAAACAAAATGCAACTGTGTATTTTTCATGAGTCAGAAAGAAAGAGACAGAGAGAGAGAGAGAGAGAGACAGAGAGAGAGAGAGAGAGAGAGAGAGAGAGAGAGAGGGAAGGAGGAAGGAAGGAAGGAAGGAAGGAAGGAAGGAAGGAAGGAAGAAAGAAAGAAAGAAAAAGGAAGTTAGAAGCTGGAAGCAAAGTAAATAATAAAGAAGTCAACAAAATTTCAGAAAAGTATCTGAAAATAATTGTATAAATTTGAAAAAAAATCTCTGCAATATGTCTGCCTAATGTTTTAAAACAAAAATTTACTTTGACTTATTTCAAATAATTGAAATATATTTACTTTGTATTATTTCAGAATGTCTTTTGAATGATTTTCAAATATACTAAATTATTTTCTAATTAAGAACTTATTTATCATTCTTTTGTGTGTTAAAGTCAGAAGGTGATTTTAATACCCTGTGTTTTTAGGTTTGAGCTGGCAGCCAGCAGTTGAAATTGACATGTGAGAGTTCTAAGTCCCAGATGCTAGCTGCCAACTGCCTTTTTGTTCTTGTTTCCTTGGAAACCGAGGTTAGTTTCATGGAAACAAGGTAAGTACAACTTTTACAGCAGAGAAGTGGAATGCTCCTTTGTCATGTTTGGCTTGTTGGCTGAGACCTCTAAGTGCAACTTTCCAGAGTAGAGTGAAGTTGGGAGACTGTTGAGGCATAAGCTGCTTAGAGCACAACACCAGTACATGTATAGGGAATAACCATTCTTTAATTTATTGTGGAGCCCAAATACAATATTAAAATATAAAATTGAAAAAAAAAATCAAAACTTTCACCAATCAAAAATCTGTTCAGGCCTATGGCAGCTAAAACATCCGGCCAGATGCTTTTAAACCTTCACTGGTGTCACAGAGGCTATTATGGGGTGATTGCCTGGGTTAGAGTTTCTCTCATATGACTTGCTTTCAATCATGCCACTGGATCACCTGCAGTAGTTTGGGGGTGGGGCTGGAATACTTGGAGATAAAGAGCAGGGGAAATAAAAAAGAAAACATCTAGGTTTTGCAAAGCTCTTCCCACAGTTCTAATTCACTGCTTGTCCCCTCTGACCCTATAAAACCAGATAATTTTAGGGATGAGACCTGCAAGACATAGGAAAATAGAGTTAGTCACAGAAAATATGAGATCTAGACAAATCAGAGAAGGCCATGTTACCCCAGGCCCAAATACATTTCTTTTTGCCCCATGTTACAGCCCATGTTACAGACTACTGCCTTTTTGACCATCACAGGACTTGTTATAACATATCAAACTTTCAACAGTTATATGAATCTTCTTTTAAATAGTATATTCAATTTGCACAGGATATGCAAAAATTATTGAAACACAAAAGCACCAGCTTCATTGCCTTAAAAGATTTTTATTTAACCAGTGATAGGTAATGTTTGTGCTTGACTTCAGTGTGATTAAGAGAATTTATTCAGAAAAGAAATTAACCTCTTAAATGATAAACCATATTGTGTGGAGACTCTGTATGGCTGAAGTGGATTTCAGGCCAAAACAAAGGCTGTAAATGCCCATGATGACAACTGTTACCTGTTAAGATTATTTTAAAACATATTTACATTAAAAACATGGAATTATTTGCCTTTTGGTAAATTGTCAGAGTTATCTGTTATTCAAAAAAATCTGTCTGCCTAAAATTATGATAAAACCCAGAAGTTCAAAGACAATTCCTATTTCCGTGAATCAAAGAGCAGTAAGGTTCCTTCCATGGTGTTCTGTCGCAGCCTTCATGTTTCCCATCACACTACATATGGTCCAATTGTTTACAGATTACAAAAAAAAAAAAAAGCCGTGCTCAGATGTTGAAACAAGATGTTTTCTTCACTTTCAAATGGCAGGCTGACTGCCAATTTTTACAATTAGTTATTCTGTGCAAAGGGAGAAAAAGAGGTTTAATTATCACAGTTTCTTGTGTTTGGACATTACTCTGTGATGGGCTATCAACCTGAGAACTGACAAGAATGAACACTCTGGTCCACGAGTCTGGAGAAAGACTCTTGGGAAAGCAGCTTTTTGCAAAGGAGAAAGAGTTGTAAAACAGGACAAAGCATCTTCACCAGAATAGATATCGAAACATCAAGGAAAAAAGCCCCTGTCAATAATGCCATTTCCTCGTGGCCCTGTCTGGCAGGCAGAACTTCACAGTGTGAGGCAAGAGCGCACACCCAGAGCACTCCTGTCAATGGGCCACTGACGACTCTAAAAAGACTTGCTGGTGGAGGTGGAGGCATCGAGGCAGGGCAAGAAGCTGGCAGTAGAAAAACTCTTGTACATGCGCCAAATCCGTTGGATTACAGGAATTAAAAATTGGGATATTTATTGTTTCAGGTCTCCATTGACTTTTAACAGGATTGCTGCTAGTAAATTGAAGAAATAAATTAATTAACTTAATGCACTTAGAATTCTATATAAGGTCTATAAGTGTCTATAAACCTTCTAATTCCAGCTTGACTTATTTAGATATGACAGTTGATTTTTATCTGAATATGTAGTCAAAGCAGACTAGTCAGGCGTGGTCCCAGGCTAGAGGACCGACCACAGCAGGTAAAAGAGGGTCGAAATCAGAAACCAGTTTAATAATGTCATACCAATTTGGTTTCATAATAGTAGAACTCTACATTGAGAATCAGCATTTTAGAGAGTCCTGGTGATAGTGATGGTAGCCATGTTTTGGGGCTAATACAGTCTCTGAGAGAGTTTTCTTTTCTTCTTCTTGTTTTTCAATACTGTATGTTTATGGGCCAAAGTAGCTCAGATCACCTTTCTGAAATTTAACTAAACTTGAGTGGCTTTGCATGTTAGTTTCATCAATAGATAAAAGGGCTTATGTAATTCAATTTCGATAATTTTGGGTGCATGCATCTCTTTGAAATTGTGTACGAACTCTCAATGGTTTAATGATTTCAAGTGTAGCTATGTTGTTCCCGTGTTGGAGGGGAGAGACCACTCCAATGCCATGGACAGATTAGTCGAGATTTCAAGATCTGTCTCCTGACTTCTAGCTCCATTCTCATCTGTAACAGTGTTCGTTTTACCTCAGTTCTAATAATAAGCCTTTCTATATCATGATTCATCCACTTAAAAATCATATCACTCAGCTTTATAAAGACTGAGCAAATTACCTCAAACATGTCTAACTTCTCCTCCACATACAAGTTTTGTAAATTATGACTGTTTTCTGTTAATCATTTTTATGTTATTTTAAATGTGCTGTAAATAGTTACATATAGTTAAATCATATTTCAGTATGTTAAATAAAATTTAAAATATTTTACATAGCAATTCACTTATATTTGACCTACATATTTTTCTATAAGATTATATTGTCAGATCAAATATCTCCCCAATGAAACACATGCTCAAATAATATAACATTACATGATGTTTACTTTTTACATTTGAAGCTGAGACAAGAGAATAAACTTACATTTTTGTTGTTTATATTTGAGATTGTATTTTAATTATAACATTTCTTTCTTCTCTTTCCTCCTTGCAAACTCTTCCTTATATCCCTCGATACTTTTCCTCAATTCATGACCTGTTTTATATCAATTGTTACTGCATGTCTGTATGTATTTGTATATACATGTGTATTCCAAAATATAATCTGTTAAATCTATATAATGTTACCTGTATGTATTCTTCAGGGCTGACTGTTTTGCACTGGACAGTCAATTACTGTGCTGTTCCCTGAGAACCACCCCTTTCTCTTCCAGCTTTACTCAGTTGTTTATAATTCTTTGGTGCACTACTTTTGGTATATTAATTAAAACTACTTCTTAAATAGAGTATGTGAGAATTCAATTAAACTACTCTTATAAAATTGAGCTATTGTTCTGTAAACAAAGATTCTATGTAATTTTAATGCTATTGTCCACTCATTAAAGGTTCACTTATTAATTTAAAAGCAAAATAGAGATATTCCAAGGAATACAAATGATCTACAACTTTCAAGGTTCATTATATGTCAAAAAGATCTGCAGTTATGACTCAAACATCAATTTGTTTTTGTTTTTCTTTATTTGATCAATGTGCTTCCCGTTGCTTGTATGCCAGCTCTTTCATGTTGAGCACAAACCTCCACAGTTCCTCTAGGGAAAGATTTTCCTCTGTTTCATGACAATACTGAGGCTATTATGCTTTCTTTTATGATGATTAGTTAATAAATTGTAACTATGTTAAGATAACCGATGTTCCAAAAGTCAATCTTTTCTAAAAAATATCCAGAAATATTGAAATTTTATCAATGGAGCCATTTCTCCTTAAAAAGTTATTAGAACCTACTATTTGAATATTTTAAAATTATTATCTAAGGAAGTTGACATTCCTTTAATCAGCACTTTGGAGAGAGGCGTAGCCTGATCTGTGAGTTTGAGACCAGCATGGTCTACAGAGCAAGTTCCAGGACAGCCATGGCTACTCATAGAAACTCTACCACAAACAAACAAACAAACAAACAAAGAAGGTCATAATAAATATAAATAAGAAAATAAGATCTCATTCAGGTTTATCTAACAGAAATTACATTCAAAATTTATATTCTTAATTTAAATTTAAAACAATTTAGTGTATTTAGAATCTTTAATTTGAGAATGAATATAATTTAACTTTGAAAGGTCAGCTCCAACTACCTGTGAATCACTCTAATTTTTAAAAATGTTTTTATTTATTGAGAATTTCATACAGTATATTTTGATCATATTCTTTTCCCTCTTCCAACTCGTCCTAGATTAGCTCCTACTTTCCACCCTACTGCTTCAATGCTATCTCTCTCTTAAAAAATAAAAACAAATAGTGTCTGACTCCTTCTGAACATAGATTCTGCCATATACTATGGTCAATACACTTAGTATCACTATATTGAAGAAAACAAGTTCTCTCTCAGCAGCTATTAGCTGTGAATTAACTGTGCCCACTTTCCCTCTTTACAGCTCAGTTTTCAATGATTTTTATTATCGAAAACAGCAGAGAAAAGAACTCATAATTATTTGCTGAGTGAATGATAGTTGCTGAGCAAAGATTAAGGAAACAGCATTTCTTTACAAATCTCGTTCATTTTCCAGTGGTTGGATTTTCTGTGTCGTACTATCCTTATACTGTAGGCTGGCATGCCCATATTTTGTTTATCTTGAACTCTTTCTATGTTAATATCTCTATATTGATAGAGAAGCTCAATGATATAAAATATAAGAGATATTTTGCCTTCCAAGACCCCTCATTTCAGAAGAATGGCTAAAACTTCTGAGAGTGATGAAATTAAAATGAGGAAGTGATGTCAAATCACACCCTGATGAATATGAAAATAATATTTTGTCTGTTCATTTACTCATTTTTCCTCAAGTATATATGATTTCCAGTGTAACAAATAACTCAGTAACACATGTTGAATAATGTCAAAATAGTTTATGAGATCGACTCACAGAAGAACTTTACCTGTCCACTGACTGGGATTAGTGAAGTTATTAATAAAGCATGTGTTGGCTTTTGAAATACAAGAAGACCATTGTGCATAAGTGGAAATGGAACTTGAACTTGTTACTTTATGTGTTGCTGAGACAAAACAGTTTACCAAAGCCATTTACAAAAGGAAGAATTTATCTTGGCTCATGGTTTGATGATATAGTCTACCATTTTGAATCACTGCTGCAAAAACTTGAGGTTGATGATAATGTTGCATTTGCAGCCAGGAAGCACAGAAGGGGCCGAGTTCTGTTGTTCAGCACACTTCCTCTTTTATGCAGGTTATTGACCCGAGCCTATGAAATGGTGTTGCCCACAGAGAAGGTAAGTCTCTTCATTTCAACTAGCCTAGTCAGTCTGGAAACTCACTTGAGACAAACCCAGAGGCTTGTGTTTCTGTTGATTCTAAATCCTGTAATCTAACAATCAAGAAAATTATCACACAACTGTAACCAGTGTGAGTGTGTGCAAGAAATAATAAACAACACAGACTAATGATGTCAAATTAGAAAAAAAACAAAACCAAAAACCTAGAAGGTTGGTAGTTTTATCACTCCAGACAATACCTTAAATGTTATTTGTGTGTTTTTCTGTGTCAGTACCTTGTAAACAACAGAACCCATCTTTTAAAATCAAGCCTAATATATTAAATTATTATACATTTTCCACCCAGTGTGTATATTTAATATTAAGTAAAAAATCAGTAAAACATTTAACAAAATAAAAATTTTTTTGCCTTGGAATAAGAGCATCTGCAATTCAACCATAAGGACCTGAGTTTATATCTCCAGAACCAACATAAAAAAATTAGGAATGGAAAGTCGTTTGTGTATGTAAACATAGCATTATGGGAAGCAGAGACAAGAGGATATCTGAGAATTGGATGATTGTCAGCCTAGATAAGGTTTATGAGACTGTGTCTTAAGGGAATAAACAGTGAGCAATAATGGAAAGATATCTGACACTGTCCGTTGGCTACTGTGCATGTACAAGTGCATGCATATGCACACACTTGTGTGTGTGTTCCACATACACTCACACACACATGCTTCCATATGTTCCAGCAATAAAACACCTCTGGATCGATCGATCTGTGTATCTATCTGTGTATCTATCTGTGTATCTATCTATCTATCTATCTATCTATCTATCTATCTATCTATCATCTATCTGTAATCTCTAAAAAAGCCAAACCAAAGCCAACTCACACTCAAAATATATGAATGCCTGTATTTATAACAATACTATCCACAGCAGCCAAATCATAAATTCAGCCTATATGTCCATCAACTTTTAAAGTAATAAAGTGTAGCATAAAAACATAATGTAATATTTACTTAGCTAAAAACAATTAAACTGGCTGGGTGGTGGTAACAAACACCTTTAATCCCAGCACTCAGGAGGCCGAGTAAGGTGGATCTCTGTGAGTTCGAGGCCAGCCTGGTCTGCAGAGCAAGATCCAGGACAGGCACCAAAATCATACAGAGAAACCCTGTCTGGAAAAACAAACAAAAAAACAAAAAGAAAAAAAAACTATTGAACTATATCATTGCAGGAAAATTGATAGAATTGTAGAACAATGTTAAATGAAGCAGGCCAGTCTTATAAAAGAGTATATGGTTTCTCTTTTGTGGTTTCTATGGGAAAAATAAAGGAAGGTCATGAAAGAAGGGCACTTCTTTAAGGAATATGGAAACTGACATGGGAAAGAAGGTTTGAGATTGGAAATAGTAATAGACTGAGTGTGTATGCTTGTATATGGAAATACAACAGCTAAACCAGTTACATTTTACAATTAATATACACTGATAAAAAACAAATGTCTCCTATATTCAAACACAATTTTAAAAGTGTGTGTGAGTGTGTGTGTGTGTGTGTGTGTGTGTGTGTGTGTGTGCATGCACGTGCTTGTGTATGCTTCTGTGCTGAGGTGGACAATCTAATCACTTACAGAAGTCAGCTTTCTCCTTGTACAATGTAGGCATCAGGGATGAACTCTAGTTGTCAGGCTTGGCAGCAAAAGCTGTCACCCACTGAGCCACATTCTGGTCCTTATACATCACTTCTGATGCTTTCACTACATTGGGTAGAATCAGAATTACATTATGCAGAAATATTTATTTCAATGTTTCTTTATTGAATATGTGTTGAATTTTTTTGTCTAGTGGAATTTATTTTAAGGTTTCTTTTAGTTCATTAAAATGTTTAATCACTGTTAATATTTCTTTTATTTTAGGTGACTTGGAAACTTACAATGTAGTGTTTTCATCATACTCCTCTAAAAATTAATGTCCTAATTTATTTTCCTTTTTCTATGATAAAATACTCTGAAAAGGCACCTTCATGGAGACAGAATTTATTCTGGTTCAGTCTGAGCACACAGTGCTCACTGGCAGGGAAACAGAGCAACCAAAGCTTTAAACAGCTGGGCACATCCAAACCATAACTGGGGTAGAAAACAATGAGCGCATGCTGCTGCTTTGCGCCCTCTCTCTACTTACATAGTTCAAGATTCCAGCCAGGACACGGATCCACCCATGATGTCCTGGCTTTCACACATCAATTAATGCAATTAAGATGATCCCTCAGAGACACATTGCATGGGTGTTCCTAAAATCTGTTCAGGTGACAATACCAACCATCATATATATCATATTAATTTAACTTGTCATTATATAATTTTGGGGACTGTATGTGAGAATATAATAAGTTAATATAATTGACATCTCACTTGTTTACTATGTACTGCTATAGGTACTTCTAAATTTAAGCAAGTGGGTATTCATACATTTGAATTAAGAACTCAAAGTAAAAAGAAAAGACAGAAAAAAAGAGAAAGGAGGGTTATTGAAGGATAAGGGCTAAAATACTGATAGTATTTTTTTATATCTCAGAACACAAAGTTCTCCAGTGAAAAGATATTTAAAAGAGCTTCAAATACTATGCCAAAGATTTACATAGAGCTAAGTAAGGCAACATAATTCATTTGTTGAAGATACCCAATATCTTGTATATTGAATTTTTATTGAAAATATTAACAATTAAAATATTGGAGAAAAATACACAAAATAAGTTCAAGTTAAGCACCAAACATTACAAAACCACTGAAAACCACTGACACTGATCATGGAAGGAAATACTGTCAAGAAGAATATGTCATTTCAACTTCAGACTTTGGTAGAGATTTCCAAAATCTAAATGAGGTTTGTCTCAAAAATGATTTATTGAGAAAGCAAATGTAATGATAGATTTAAAAAAAAACATTTTCCCAATAATAAACATTAAATAATAAACAAATATAACGCAGCATACTACCTATTTCCAGTTGCCTTGAGTATTTAATTTGGAGATAATTATATATGAGTAAATATATGCTGACTCTTTTCCTAAACAAAACGTTGTAGACATTTTTGTCCTAAGAAAATGGCAAATCAGCAGTGGGAAGTTCTTGAACAAATGAGTAGCAGCATAAAGGAGTGATTTACAAAGCCTATTCTAATGTCTAGGCTGTTCTAAGTATCATGACTTAGGGGAGTTCTACAGGACTCAGGACTCAGAATTTGAATCCTTTTCAATTTATTTGGATTGCCACAGCTCCTTTTCTTTGAAAGATAGACTTTTTTTTTGTATATGATCCCTTGGGATAATCTTAAAGGGTAAACAACTTGGAGTACTATTTCATCAGAAAAAAAAAATCTATCAAGAGCAGATATTTTTATTGTGAATACAAATATTGAAATTTAGTCTTAGAATACTCTAGAGGACAACCAAAGTCTGCAGAGTAAATTAACCTCCAAATACCTACACTCCTCAGGAGCAGCAGAGCTTGACAGTGCTCTCTGGTGACTTTAACAGGCTTCCTCAAATTATGACACTAGGATTTTATTCAACTTTCTTTTTGGAGAGTAATTCAGCCTATTTCAGATTACTATAAGGTACAGATGACTTGGGGTTTAAATGGGATGACAGTGTGTATGATGAGATTTAAAAGAGTTTAAGTAGATCCATGAAATTTCTTTCTGAAATCATAGGTTATTAGGTGAAAATTCCAGTTATCATGGATGGACTATTTTCCTTTAGGTGGTTGGTAAGGGAGGCCTCAGGGGCTCCTAGTATATTGACATTTGCTTCCCCTGGTGACTGTCTACCAGATGGTAAATTTTTAATGCTGAAGATATTTTATGTTTTGGTCACGTGGTGTAAAGAAATCAAAATGGAACTGGGTTGGAAGCCTCCTTCCTGCTGAGTACCTTTCACAGAGCCAGGGTGTATACTATGGGAGAAGTGCCACCAAAACATCTCACTCAGCTAGGAACCCAGTGTCCTATACTATTGACTATCCAGCCAAAAAGTGCCTGCTATAGCAACAGCGGCAAATCATTAATTAGCATAACCAGTTGATTGCTGACCAGAATTGAAGCATGATGCACAAGAAGAACTACAAACCCATGCAACAATGCATGCCACAGAGGGCCTTAGGGCCTAGTGAGGAAACAACTGTTATTGTTCAGTTTAAAAAGACAGGATGACATACACATTAGATGCCACCTAAATAACAATGTTTGTCCTTATAAACTTGTAATATGGTCAGATTTGGTCACAGATACTTCCCTCTGAAGTGAGCAATGGTCACTGCAGAGGCTCATAATGGCTCCAAGTGTTGATAAATGACTGCTGAATACTGAGCCATAAATGGATCATTGCAGAAAGAATGTAAGAAAAAGAAAAGATCTGGAGGAAGCAGTAGAGTGGGGGTAGAACACTCTTCTGAGCATGGCATCCCTATTATACTCTTGATCCCACAGCAGTTGACATCACTGGTAGAAGACCTGTGAAGGAATGAGCACTTCTTTCCTCAAACCTGAGCACATAGCAGGTAATGACAGCTAAGAAGGAGGGCACACAATGCCTCCCTAAGTATCTCTAGGGTTTAATGGTGGCTGAGTAAGGAAGCTTGTTTTCCTCAGTGTAACCATTGATAAGAAGTCCATATTTCTATTAATAATCTTTCACTGGAGAACCTGTGAGAACCCAGGGCTTTCCAAAATAAATAAATAAACAAGAAAAGAAGAAAGAAAGAAAGAAAGGAAGGAAGAAAGAAAGAAAGAAAGAAAGAAAGGAAGAGAGAGAGAGAGAGAGGGAGGGAGGGAGGGAGGGAGGGAGGGAGGGAGGGAGGGAGGGAGGAAGGAAGGAAGGAAGGAAGGAAGGAAGGAAGGAAGGTAAAGAAAGGTGTAAAAGTAGAGTGGCTAGGTGGGAAGAGGAAGGTTACTAGCTGAATGTAAGGAGAATAGAAGAGGGTAATGGGAGATAGATATAATAAAAATACAATATGTATATGTAAAAATGTCATGATGAAATTCATTATTGCACGTAATCATTATATTCTAATACAAAATTATAACCTTTAAAAAGGATAAATGCAATGAATGGCATAGAAATGTCTGCCTTACATTTTAAACATTGTTCTAAGTCTACAGATGTTGCTTGCCTTGAGTAGCTAATTAAATTTACACTTAAAATTAAGTCAAGCATTTGGTTTGTCAGCAACATTGGCCTCATTTCAACAGTGACCAGGTGCTTCTGTTTTCACAGAAACTGTGTTGCACCACAACCTGGGTTTTAAATATCTTCCAAAACTAAAATAAGTCTGAAAGTAATTTGAGAAATTATAAAGGCAAAATGTTTAATATATTACTGCCTGTTTTTGTATTTGTGTGTAGTTTATATAAACAATTGTATCTATTTCCATATTTCAAAACCACTCATATCTAATGTAGAGATTTTGATTTCTGTAGTTTTTCTGTTGTTGAAATCTAACTTTAAACCATGTGGTCTTATAGAACACAGGAGGTTATTCCAATTGTTTTGTATCTGTTGAGATTTGCTTTGTGGCCAAGTATGTGGTCTATTTTTGAGAAGGTTCCATAGGGTGCTGAGAAGAACGTATATCTGTCCAGGTCCTTCTGGCTTTCAAAGTCTCCATCGAGAAATCAGGTGTTATTCTGATGGGTTTGCCTTTATAAGTCACTTGGCCTTTGTCCTTTGCTACCCTTAATTTTCTTTCTTTATTCTGTACGTTTAGTTGTTTAATTATTATGTGGTGAGGGGACTTTTTTTGGGGGGGTCTAGTCTGTTTGGTGTTCTATAGGCTTCTTGTATCTTCATAGGCATTTCGTTCTTTAACTTGGGAAAGTTTTCTTGTTAAATATATTTTCTGTGCCTTTGAGTTGGTATTCTTCTCCTTCCTCTATCCCTATTATTCATAGGATTGGTCTTTTCATGGTGTCCCAAATTTCTTGGACATTTTGGGTCATGACTTTGTTGATTTTAGCATTTTCTTTGACTGATGAATCTATTTCTTCTACCGTATCTTCAACACCAGAGATCCTCTCTTCCATCTCTTGCATTCTGTTGGTTATACTTGCCTCTGAAGTTCCTGTTTGTTTACTCAGATTTTCTATTTCCAACATTCCTTCTGCTAGTGTCTTCTTCATTTTTTCTATTTCCCTCTTCAGGTCTTAGATTGTCTCCCATGCTTTTTCATGATTTTCATTCAAGGATTTATTGTTTTCTTCTGCTTTAATTGTCCTTTCCTCTAGTTTTTTTAGAGCGTTCTTCCCATTTTTTGTTTGTCTGTTCCTCTACTTTATTTTTGATTTCTTCTCTATAAGGCTCTAGCCTCTTCATGATGTTACTTATAAGGTTGTTTTCTTCTTTTTCTTCCATTCCGTGATGCTCAGGTCTAGCTGTTGGAGAAGGGCTAGGTTCTGATGATGCTGTATTGCTCTTTATTTTGTTGTATGTACTTCTGCCTTGGTGTCTGCCCATCTCCTCTTGGGTTCGTTCTTGGTCCTATCAGTGTACTTGGTCCAGAGAGAGCTGACAGATTTAGGGAGCCTCTCTCTGGTCCAGATGGAAGCTCAGGGCCAGTTGGGAGCGCTGGTCCAGATGAGAGTGCTGGCTGGATAGGAGCTGGGGGCCTGGACTCTGAGTCTCAGGAAGTCCCTGGGGTCTCCTTATTTTTTCCAGATGCGAGCTCCTCTTGTCCAGATGGAAGTTCCTCTGGTCTCTGGTCCAGATGGGAGTTCCAGGGCAGGATGGAAGCTTGGGGCTGGTCTCTGATTCTCAGGAAGTGGCTGGGATCTCCAGCAGATGGGTGTGTGGGGCAGGGTGTGAAGACTGCAGTATCTGCCTGCAGTCTTGGAAAAGGGGAGCCTTCCTGCAGGGCCTGCTGATTGGCAGGAAACTGGGGCCAAGTTGGTCAGGTCCTCCCTGAGTGGCCTGTGTCCAGCGGTGGGACCCAAGGGCAGTTGCCTCTCTGGCTATAACCCCAGGCACTCACCTCTGGTCCAGATTGGAGTTCCGGAGTGGATGGGAGCTGGGGTTGGTCTCTCTAATGTAGAGATTTTGAAAGTGCAATCATTTTGAGAGGGTTTTTCCACATTAAAGTGTAACTGGAGTTAATGATGAGTCATTATTAACTGTTGCTAATACACAGTGGTGGATTAATTCACAGAGGTTTCTATTGGCAATAATGGAATAACTACAATGGTCTGTTATCACTTTCAATTAAAACTGAAAATAAAACATGTAATAACTATCAACATTAATATACATTTAACAGTCTCGCACAGGCCATGGCACAAGGCATGGCTCTGGTCATGAGGTGGAGGACGTTGCTTGACAAAGTTCCAGTGACACTTCATCAAGAGATTCAGTTGCCAGCATGCTGTCTCTTGCTTCACATTTAGGAGCAGTTGTTGACATAATGGGGAGTTTCCTGCTTATGCAGTCTCTGGGGAAATATATTCATGTTCCTGAGAGAAAACTTTAAAGACATGCCATAGCCTGAAAGAAGTCACTGAATGAGGAGTCTTCCCCTGAGCCCCAAGTATTGTGGTACCAATAGACTGGATTCTGAGAAATTTCTTGATCAATTCTGGATATAAGATGTCCCAAGAATGTCTATTGCCCTATACTGGATACTCTATACAGAGAAAAGAAATGGTGTAGGTTGATGGAAAAAGAGTGAGATACCAGTCTTCCTTTCTGGGAGCATATGAAAACAACAGGCTCCTACTATAAGACTAAAGAACAGAAAAATGCTATAAGCAGTCAGTTAAATGGTTATTATAAGATAATTTGTAAAGTTTGCATTTTAGAAAATTATCAAATGATTCTACATGTAACTTGGTTAAGGTAAAATTGTCAGACTACATAACATATTGTAAACCCATGAGCAGTCAACCTAGACCTGTTTCTGCCCTGAGAAATTTGTAGCTTCCTGATTGACAGATTTTATCTGAAGATGTTGTTTAGGATAAGACTGTCTGTTTTGTACTTGGCTTTTTAACCCTAGGCATTTAATGAGAAAGTGAAAAAGAGATCTGAGGCTTGAATGAGTGCCAAATGACTTATGTAGTCAACATACTATATAAATTAAGAGTCATTCTGGTTGAAAAAAGAGCTGCTGGACACTCAGATGTGCATTCGTCCCTTTCTTCGCCCCCAGCTCCATACCTCCTCTTTGAGACAAGAATCCCTCTAAAGCTGGACTTCAGCAAGCAATCTATCAGATTTGCTTATAATAATTGTGAATTTCTCAATTAGAATGCTAAGTGATTATTTACATCAGAATAATATTAACAAAAATTCCTAAACAAAAGTTTAAAATAGATTTTTTTCAAAGATGTCTTGTCTAAGTAAAGTAAATAAAAATATTTATTTTTTATTTAGAGTTTTGTTCACTTCTGATAAAGAGACCTATCTGAAGTTTTTCTCTACATTTTAAGTCAAGTTTATGCATGAAATCTAATATGTGACTAAAAGATATCAAAATTTCCTCAGACATGGATATGTTGAGTAATTTTACCCCAAGTAAACTTTAGGTTCAATTTAATCCATCCACATAATTTTATTAATAAAATGATTAAGAAATTTATCTGTGTAAGTATATAAATTAATGGGCTAATCTCAGGATACAAAAACTTATCTAGAGTAAAAGGTAATGGATATTTCTTTATTGGACCCTTGTCAAAAGGATAACAGAGGTGGCTTAGTTTAGAAAAAAAGATGAAATCCAATGCCTTGTGTTATCACCAAATATTCAAATATGGAGCATAACTTCCAAGGTTACACATAACTCAAACCTGACATTCAGGAGTATAGAAATGAATGTGCAGTAAACTGCATATGAATCATCAAAAACACTTCCTTTATACTTTAACAACTAGATATGTACTGATGATGAAAATTACTAATCCAAAACCTTGGATTGCATACAAGCCACTGAATAATAAGGATCTTGCCTCAACTTCATTGCTCATGTAACTAAACAACTTGCTTTATTCAGTAAAGGTTCAATCAAGCAAACATTTATTGTGGTTAGGTTCTATGCATCACGCATTGTTCCTGAAACTAAGACTTAACCAATAAAAGTTTATCTTTAAGGAACAGAATGAGATCAAGAAGCAAATATTTTTCTTTCCTTGGAGGATGTTAACATTGTATAAAGAGAAAATACTTGTTACAAATGTAATAAGAGTTACAGTGTACATCTCTCTATAGAAAACAAATGTCCTAGCAGAGGCATAAAAGAAATCACATATTATTTAAAATTCAAAATAAATAAATAAGAAGTGTCAACTGAGCAAGTCTTAGCATAGGTATTCTGAACAGAAGACACCACAAGCCTGTCAGTTCCTGCTGTATTCCCACTGGCTAGATATCAGATGATATCTCACATACTGTGCTTCTCTTCTACTTCTGAACTAAACCTCCTAAGAAACTTCAGAGCCATTTCCTTTGGTCTTTAACTTCTCCCTATATACTCATAGTTAATTCCTGTCATCATTGACTATAATAGCTATTTTTTACTTTAGTATTTCTACCCCTCCCTCCACATTGTTAAATTAGAGTTACATTATAAATGCTAATGCTGCGCAGAGGGCTAGCTTCTAGGCAGCACCCAGTGTATGTAAAAAAAAAAAAAAAAATCCAAGAATGCAGCAATATCTAGACTTTTTCTGAAGGTTGTTAAAAAAGGAAACAAACACTTTCTGATTTTCTAATTTTCTCTTTTACTTCATCTTGAAAAATCTCTCTGTCTCCACATAGCACATATATTTCTTTTTCACTTCTCCCTTTTCATACCTCTCCTACACAGCTCCACATCTTTCTACACAGTTATCTCCTACACAGCTACACATCTTTCTACACAGCTCTCCTCTACACAGCTCCACATCTTTCTACACAGTTATCTCCTACACAGCTACACATCTTTCTACACAGCTCTCTCCTACACAGCTACACATCTACATATCTTTCCACACAGCTCTCCTGCACATCTTTCTGTTATACACACTTCTCTCTATTCTGCTACATTCCTTCACACATTACTACATCACTCACTCACTCTTCACACATTCACTCACTCACTTATTCTCCTCTACACATACATCTCTGTCCTACATACACATCTCTGTCTCTACAGCAAAAACTCTGGACAAATATAAGTTACATTTTCAGGGACACAAAGCATTTCTTGAGTAAACAATAAGAGACAGAGCTATTCTGAAACACGTAAAAAATCATATAATTTCTCTCAGACTTGGAATGTCACAATGGCCAGCCAGAAAGTAGGCAATCACATAGCTGTAAGTGGTCAGCATTCCCCAACAGAGAATGACATTGAAATCCAGGACTTAAACAATAAACAATTAGTTGGCTGAACCCTTGAGTCTCGTATTATAAACTGAGATTAGGAGTACATGCAGAAAGTTGATTGCTGCAGGGAGTTATATCTTAATGTTATCAGCCTCACTTTGGTTCAACAAACAGATACCTGGGAACTTGCTCCTGTGTAATTCATCTTCAGGGGCAACTAGTCTGTTTTGGATTTGCTCTAAAGTCTAAAATCAGATAAATGGGTAAAAATCTGTCTTTGTAAAAATCTGAGATTACTGTCATTTTCCTAAGTCAGTCTGAGTGATAAAAAAAATCTAGTATTATTTCTATTCTTCAAAATTGTACAGCTTAAGAAGAAATCATCTTTCTGACCATCTACATATATATTTTCCTCAAAGGTACAAAACACATCACCAATGGGTGTGGAAAGAACCCCATATCTGTTATTTTTAGAGAGGAATTGTGACAGCACATGAGAAAAATTATGGACAGAAGCAACTAGTTTCCACAGCCAGTGACCCCACAGTCTTTGCCTAATGGGGCTCCCTGCCAGAGAGTTATCTGTCTGTTGACACTTGAATTATTATTATTATTATTGTTATTGTTATTATTGTTGTTGTTGTTGTTTGAGACAGGGCTTCTCTGTGTAGTTTTGGTGCCTGTACTGGATCTCATTTTGTAAACCAGGCTGGCCTTGAACTCACAGAGATCCACCTGGCTCTGCTTCCTGAGTGCTGAGATTAAAGGCATGTGCCACCACTGCCTGGCAACACTTGAATTGTTAATTACCATCTGTTATATATTATTTTTTTCTATTTATCAATTTTTTTTAAATTTTATAATTTAATTTAATTTTACATATCAGCCATGGAATCCCTTGTCCTCCCTCCTCCAGCACCCCCTCTCCATAGCACACATCCCCTTCCCATCTCCTCCAGGCCAAGGACTCCCCGGAGATTCAGCTCAACATGGTAGATTCAGTCCAGGCAGGTCCAATCCCCTCCTCCCAGGCTAAGCAAAGTGTCCCTGCAAAGGTCCCAGGTTCCAAACAGCCACCTCATGCACTAAGGACAGGTCCTGGTCCCACTGCCTCCCAAACAGTTCAAACTAATCAACTGTCTCACTTATCCAGAGGGCCTGATTGAGTTGGGGGCTCCTCAGTTATTGGTTCATAGTTCATGTGTTTCCACTAGTTTGGCTATTTGTCCCTGTGCTTTTTCCAATCATGGTCTCAACAATTCTCAGTCCCTCCTCTTTCTCGCCAATTGGACTCCCTGTTGTATATTCTTAATGGACATTGGCAAAGTGTAGTAACTTTCATGCTGTTCTCTTAGTCTAAAAATTTTGTTTGTCCCTCAGTAAAGAACATAAGCCTTGATGATCTCGCCACCTCAACACAGGCCCTGTCTCCTGAATAGCTGAATGGTCTTCTCAACTCATTCTCTAACCTGACATGTTCATTTTTCCATTATGGCATTGGCATTTTGTATTTTTTTTAGCATTGCATGCCACAACCTTCTACTTTTCCTTACTTAAAACCTTTAACTCACCTATCAACATTCATCTTAAAGGTAAACTCTATCAATGCAGGTCTGATAAGGTGTCTAGGGGCCATCTCCCTCTTCTGAGTGCCTTTACTTTTCTCTAATTCCTTTTTTTTACAATTTACTTAACATATTTTGAAATTACTGTAAGTTGTGAAGCAGAAACTAACTTATATTGTTTTTTACTTTATTCTTTGCATCAGGCATATTGAAAAAGATTAATAACTAAGAAATATTAATTTTAATATATGGGTCACATTTAATTCATTTGCAACATGAATAAGTTAGTACAATAATTACATGGGAAGACTGTCATATTTTTATTTTTCTCCTTCTGTGATAAAAGGTAACTTGAATATATAAAAAGCGTAGATAACATGTTGTCTCAAAGCTTCCTATTTCTGTTTTTATTATATTATACACTATAAACACTCTGTTTGTTCATTTCCATAGTATTTGAATTCTTTCACACATAACAATCCCCAGTATTTATGAGATGAATAATTATTGAATATATGATATAGGTATGTAAATTTACCAACAATGAATTATTTTACATTCCACATAATCAAATTTTCTTTTAATGTATAGTGATAAGGTTTATAACCCAACCAAGTAAGGACTCCATCACTGAGATTCTTCTCCAGTACGAAAAATAATAGTTATTTTGATGAGGAAACCATGGCATATTGAAAACATTGGACTCTTTTTTGAAGCACATGATGTGCAGTTATTGCATTTTTTATTAAACACTTCTTTCACTATTTCAAACAGAGCACAAATCTCAAATCTCAAAAAGCAATGCCTATGTATATCAAAGCCTATGCTTTGCATTTTTCTTTAAAAGAAAAGAAAATGGAAATTTAACGGATGATAAGTAGATAAAATTTTATTCCCCCCAGTTGCCCTCCACCATCACCCACTATTTATTCAACTGAAATACCTCCCTGCTGCAAAACTCAGGAGGTAAGGTGATGTACCAGGGTGATGAAGGCTCAAACCAGCACAGATCATAGCAACATTTGTGTATAGAAGAAACAGAAGCTCACTTTGTGAGTGTTCTTGCTCGAGTATCTACAACACTGGAAGAAAACTATAGTATGCTTAGAAGTAAGAAAAAATAGTGTTAAGAGAAAGTTTAGTTGGGTTAGAAAGAAGAAAATAGGAATGGGAAATCAAAATTATGACTTTATTTTTATGCTTTTGATTATGTCAACCTCATCTGTGAAAGCATAGTATGATAGTCAAGGTATGTTTCTTGTATGCAGCAGAAGGATGGATCCTGTTTTCATATCCATTCTGTTAGCCTGTGTCTTTTTATATGTGAATTGAGACCGTTGATATTAATAGATATTAATGATCAGTGATTGTTAATTCCTGTTATTTTTTGGTGGTAGTGTTGTGTGTTTCTATTCTTTGATATTCTTTTGGTGTGGGATTATCTATTGCTTGTGTTTTCATGAGTATATCTAACTTCCTTAGGTTGGGTTTTTCCTTCTAGTGCTTTCTATAGGGCTGGATTTATGGATAGATAATGTTAAATCTGGTTTTATCATGGAATAATTTGTTCACTCTGTCTATGGTGACTGAGAGTTTTACTGGATATAATAGTCTATGTTGGCATCCATGGTCCCTTAGTGTCTGCATAACATCTGTCCAGGACCTTCTGGCTTTCAGTCTTCATTGAGAATTCAGGTGTTATTCTGATGAGTCTACCTTTGTATGTTACTTGGCCTTTTTCCTTTGTAGCTCTTAATATTTTCCCTTTATTCTGTATGTTTAGTGGTTTGATTATTATGTGGTGAGGGGAATGATTAGGAAATGTGTTATTGTTGGAAGAGGCATATTACTGGGAGTAGGCTTTTAGATTTCAAAAGCCTATGTCAGACCCTGTCTCTGTCTCCTTCTTTCTCTCTCCTCCATTTATCTCTATCTATCTATCTATCTATCTATCTATCTATCTATCTATCTATCTATCTTATACCTCTGTCTCTCTATCTGTTACCTGTAGATCAGGATGTAAATCTCTCAACTACATCCCAGCACCATCTTGTCTATTTCTGCCATGATGATCATAGAGTAATCTTCTAAAATATAAGTAAGCCCCCAATTAAATTTTGTTTTTTAATAGAGTTGCCTTGGTCAAGGTGTCTCTTCACACCAATAGAACCATAACAGAGAAAAAAGCAAGACATTAGCACTAGTTGATACTGGTGCCTGAGGTATTGCTGTGACTGATCTTATCATTCTGTTTGTTGTAGGAACATGGAAAACTCAGGGACTTGGGAACAGAAAAAACTGCTGAATGCATTATGTGGGGCTTATTGGGTCATTCTAACAGGAGCAAGGAAGACTGTGGTGTTGAGGGCACTGAGGATTTGCTAAGCACAGCTCAAAAGGATTCAGAGGGGAAGAATATTTTCTGTCCTAGAGGCCATTCTTGTAATATTTGTATATTTGTTAAAGAAAGTGCCAACACTTTTTGCATTTGTCCTAAAAATTGGTCTGAGGCTAAATTGAAGATTTTTGGATTAATGGCATTGACAGAGGAGATATCAAGGCAGCCTAGTATGTCACTTGGTTATTGGTGGTCACTCATATGTAGATGAAATGGATAAAGTGGTGCAAAGAGAAATACAAAATATACAATTTGAGGAGAAAAAGGGGCACCAGGAAATGTAATTTTGGAGCCAAGTCTTGTGCTCAAGAGATGAGAAGTTAAGAAAAGTCTGATGCAAACTGTAATAAAGGGAGTGGTAACTTCAGAGCAAAACCTCACTCATCAAATCTTGTGAAAGGAAAATATCTGAGGGGTTACCTAGGACAAAAGAACAGCAGAAAACATATGCAGTGTAACTGAAGGAAGAAAGCCTGTTCCAGCCCCAGGAGTCAGAAGAGCTTGGCAGCTCCAGCCGCTTCTGTGTGACTTCACTCTACTCCACATATTTTTGTCACAAGTTTTGTTTCATACTTTGAATTACTGTAAGTCATGAAGCAGCCTTAGTCTGTCTCTTTCTCTGTCTCTCAGTCTGTCTCTGTCTCTCTGTCTCTCTGTCTCTCTGTCTCTGTCTCTGTCTCTCTGTCTCTGTCTCTCTCTGTCTCTCTGTCTCTGTCTCTGTCTCTCTCTCTCTCTCTCTCCCTCTCTCTCTCTCTCTCTCTGCCTGCCCCTGTGGGATGTAAAGCTCTCAGCTACTACTACAGCACCATGTCTGTTTGCTTCCTGCCATGACAATCACAGACTAATCCTCTAAAACTGTAAACAAGCCCACAATTAAATTGTTCCTTCTATAAGAATTATCTTGGTAATAAAGACACCATAGAAAAGATTTCATTCAGCCATCATCAGAGAGGCTTCCTCCTGCAGCAGATGTGAGCTAATACAGAGACCCATGACTGGACCAGGAGCAGAGAGTGAGAAACCTTGGAAAATTCAATCTTAAATGGGGTGTCTTCATCAAATCCTTCACTTCAGTACTCAAAGAGCAAAGAGAAAGAGGAGGCAGAAAGATTGCAAGGGTCGATGGGGATGCAAGACACCAAGAAACCTGTGCCTTACAGTTAACACAAGATGGGCTTTCTTTCCACAAGAGTGGAAAAAGACGGAAGCCCCACTCCAGTCTCAGAATCCACCTCCACTTGCCAACTTCTCAAAAAGGAAGTCAGTTTTCTTCAATGGAGTTTTACTGGGTATACAAACCACAGTTAAGGGCAGGCCCCACGTCCAGCATGAAATGAACTCAGTGGTACTTTGGGAGACATTTTGTCACATAATGTTGTTTAGGCAGTTTTTAACTTTACTAGAATTTACCTTTGCTTACATACTATGTTTTCTGATTATGGGTTTTAAGTGAGTGTATGTGCATGTCTCTGGGTATGTATATGTTTTTTTTTTTCTGTTTGTTTTATTCTGGTTTGATTCTTTTATTTTAATTTGCCTGTTTGTTTTCTAATAGAAAGGAATGGAATTAAGAAAGGTGTGGAGGCAGACAGATTCTGGAAGGAAACCATGGTCAGAACATATTGTCTGGAAAATGCAGTTTCTGTAAATTAAAATGATAAAAATGTGGTGCTATTTATCTCACAAGAGTGCTCCAGAAGCTGTCAAGTTAGCAACAGGGAAAGGAGACAACCTCAATACAAACCCAATGATCCCCTGGGCCGGTTCTCTCGTAACCTCACTTCCACATTAATGCTCTCACCACTGAAGATGGGTTTTATGGCTTATACCACATGGAGGTGGGATCTAGCCACATGATAATATGAATGGGAGAGTCAACATATTTTTGATCCTTGCCACGGACTTGCTATTTCATGGCCCGTGCCAGGGATCTCCAGCTTGGGCCCCATTCCAAATCCTGCCCTCAGCACGCCAAGTGGCTGCTCCTCCCTTGGAGTTGCCCTCTCCAGACCCTGTCAAGAGAAAGCCCTGCAGCCCGCCTGCAGGGTATTTAAGGTCTTTCCATGTGGTTTCTCTTCTTCCCCTGGGACCACCTGGGAATACTTTTCTCAGATTAAAACCTGGATTTTTTAATTTGCCCTTATCTGATTTATTGCAATCAACGGAGTTACCCACTACTGAGGGAGGGATATTTTACTGATCAGCCTGGACTGAGGAAAGGTGGGAGTCTTTTCTTGAAAATGAACATGTTTAGGGGCCAAGAGGGTGGCTTAGAAGATAAAGGCACTGGGTCAATCCTAATGACGTGTTTGATCCCTGAAAGTGACTCTTGTAAGTAATCCTCTAATCTTCACGTGCATTCTATATCATGTAAAGAAACACACACACACACACACACACACACATTAAATAAATACATTGAAAAACAGCAAAAGGAGGAAATTTTAAAATATCAATTGGAAAATAAAATTAGGTAGAGTTATGGTGTACAATGTGTTAAGTTGAAATGTTATATACTATTGCTGACAGCTGAACCAATAAACAAGTTCTTCACCATCTACAGATACAAAATAATTGTCAAATCTAGAGTCACCTGGGAGATGGCCCTGTGGGAAATCATTTTGATTATAATAATTGAAGTAGGAAGACTGGTCTTAATTGTGCATTCCCTGAACAGAAGATCTTGGATTACATAATCTGGAGAAAGTGAGCTAAGCATTAGAGTGCATTTGTTGTCTTTGTTCCTGAGCATGAGTGTGTCAATCTCTGTTCACCATGGCTTCATCACCATGATGGACTGTACCCTGGAACTGTGAGCCACAATAGTAATTTTCTTCCTTAAGGTGCTTCTGTTCCAGTTATTTATTACAGCAACGAGAAAAGAAACTAAGACATAAACTAAGTAGATCTTGCCTTGAGATGACTGTAGACCTTTGAGAAATATAAATGTAATGTTATGTCAATGGTCAAACTGACAAGAAATGAATTTCCTTGACAATTTGGCTGGATCAGGAATTGCCTATGAAATAAATTTCTGAGTGCATTTATTAAGGAAAACTTTCAAGTTCTTTAGCTGAGTAGGAAAAGACCACTCTGAGTGTAGGCAGGACTATGACATATCCTGTTGTCTCAACTGCATGAAAAGGGAAGGAGACGGAAGCCAGCTGAGTGTCAACATTTACTGACTGACGATGCATTGTGACCATTTGCTTTGCACATTTACTGCCATGCCTCCACACTGTTTGGGAATGCACTGCTATTTGAGATATGAGGGAAAATAAGACCTTCTTTCTGCCTTTATACTCTTGAAGTGATGAAACCTGACAAATTATATAAATTTATTTCTGATTTTTTTATTTTTGTGAATTTGTTTTCATTCTCAAGTGTGGAATAGTTACTAACATGAGTAATTAAGATACTTGAAAAATATCTTTAGACTCTCGTGAGTTGTAACAATTACTGTAATTTTCTTCTTGGTCATTTGGAAAACCTAGAACATAAGGCAATTATATTTAGTCCACTTTCAAATATATTTGCTTGCTTTTCATTCATGATTTTTCCAGAATTTAATGTGACATATTAAAAACATACTCCATCATAAACAACAGCTTACTAAAAAAATATTCTTGAAACATTTCTCTTTGGGGAAATAAGTATAAGGTTTCTCCTAAAAACATATGGCAAGTTTACAAATTGTGCTTTTGCAGTTGTTTAAAATGGGAATTATGTTGCCTGTAAATCCTCTGGAAAGGATAACAGGTCAGTGCTAGAGATTCTATGTCAAAAAAGTCCCTTGTCCTCCCCTGACACATGTGGAAATGAAGGTCCCTTGGCAACATAACACTCTAGTTATAAGGACTTAGAATCAGAAAATCTTAATTTTTATCCTAAATATTGCATATATTAACTGGACAAATTTGGGCAAGTTGCCCAGTATCTCTAGGGTCCATTTTTCTCTTATGCAATACAATAATAGTATAATACTAATCTCATAAATTTCTATTTAAATAGGCCATGCTGGTAGAATACACAGTTTTGTTCTAGAATTACCAGGTTCTTGGTAAACTTTCTGCCTTCATACTTGTTTAAGGAGAAGAGAAAAAAAAGCTTACAGAGCAAGCCAGAGATTTTGGAAGACAGTGTGTTAGAGATGAATGTGCATGTATTTCTAAATTTAAGTCAACAATGTTTATGTTAAAAAGATATTAAACTTAATTGAACCCTAAGGTAAGTCTTTGTGTTTGATATTGAAATTTAAGGATATAAAGTCCAAATAAACTAAATTTACATGGTCACATTATATTCCGTGCTACTGATTTTGTATATGGATCACTGGTTTAAAAGGATTACCCCTAGGCATCTTTACATCTCACCTAGTGTCCATCTTTCCTTGTATTTGTGTCTCTGACGCTCTCTGAAAAACAGGTTCAGTGTCAGCACTTGCTATTTTATCTCAATTAATTGAGAAAGAACACTATGACATGCAGCATATTCTAGAAAGATGATTATTAATATATAAATAGTACCAGAAAATAAATGTCTAAGGTTCACTGTACACTACTTCACCCAAACATAAAATGTTGATTGGCTCATATGGAGCTTCAGTGTATGTCCAACTGTACTACAGAGAGGGACTCCAAAAAGCAGCCAACTCTGAGTTGAAAACTTTGGAATCATGTGATACATTGGGTCAAAGTGTTGAAGGACATCCTTTGAGGGGGATGGTTGAGAAGAACCTGAAACACTACCCATTTTTCTTAGGATGCCACCTTCTCAAACTATCTTATAATTATTCTCGAGAACTACAATAAAAAAGGAAGTTGTGAAGATGAAATGCTACCCACAGAACTGATTTCACTCTAACCCAAGACTGTAGATCTGTGAGCTTTTAGAATTTATGTTAATGTCATGTATGATTTATAATTTTCCCTTTACTATCAGGCAGTCCAACTGTAACACTTTAAGTCCCTAAATTATCAGCTAACTTTCTATTATTCCATTCCTAATACCATTTTACCAAATTATACTTCAAAATTAATTACTACAATTACATGGTTTAAATATTTTGAACTAGATGAGCTTTGTTTTTCCTACTATTATCACTCAGATCTCACAATGGTACACCTTCCCAATGACTACAGTTTAACTGATTATATCCATGATTTTAACATACAGATCAACACTAAGAACAACCTTGACAGTCCATTGCTTTACAAGCTATTATCCCATTCACATAGTGACTATTTTATACTTCTGCTTTTTTAGGCTCCTTATTCTCTAATATCATTCAGACTTCTTTAATAAAGATCTGCTTATCATAAGCATGTGATCCTTTATTATTCAAAGAGAACTCGTCCTTTCCTCATATGCATTGAGTCTCATCTCCTATTTGCTTTTACTTTATCTATTCTCTCTGACATTATTATACATTTCCTTTTATTTAAACATTCTAACAATGGTCATGCATTCAATATCTCTTCTGCTTTCAATTGTCTAATTTCCTGCTCTTCTTTAATAAAACATTCTACTTCTTAACCTATTAACCTTTAGTGGTCATAATCTTGTCCCATTTTCCCATCACTCTAAAATTGTTTTGTTAAAATAACTTACATTTTATCAAATGAAGGGAGTACTTTGCCTTATTTTTCCTGATATTTCCATGCTGCCCTTGTCCATTTTCCATCTTCTGCTTGCGTCGTTGACATTTGATTTTTCCTTTTGATGTCATTCTTTGCCTCTCTGTTGCTTGCTGTCTTTCTAATCACTTTCTAAATGGGACAAATATTGTTTTTTCATCCACACTCTGCCCTTAACATCATGACCTATGAAATGTCATTTGGGTTCTTGTGAGTACGAAACTTCAATCTCACTTTCACTCATCTCCTAATATAAAAAATGAAGCTACCTACTAGTTTTTAATGATTGAATTTCCAATAGAAAAGTATTTGAACAAATTACTTTCTATATCTTTCCCCTGTATTACTGAAAACTACTTACTTCCATTTTGGTTTTGTAGCTAAAAAAATCTTAAAATTATTTTTCAATCTGTGACTGCTTTCATGTTCAATTTGAATCTTTAGTCCATCAGTAAATCCTATTTAAATATGTCTCTAAGAGATCTAATCTAATCTTCTTACCTATGTAATATTCTAATTCCTGAAGTGTCTTTCTCTTTTTACCTTCTTCAATCATCTCTCTAAAGAAATTCAGCTCTTTAATAGAGGGATTATTTTATAATTCATCTGGAGTTCATCAAAATTAGTGTGGTTGGATCTCAGCACAGCCTGTCATTGCTTCTCCTCTTCCTTCACTGCATTGCTCTCCCCCTGGTTAGCTAAGGTGACCAGCATATTGTCTGTTCTACCATGCATAAGGGATTTTATATTGTAAACTTTTACATTTACTTTAATTTTGTATGGAATATATTTTTAGTCCAACTTCTAATGGCTGGTCACATTTACTCCTGGGTTCGTTATCAAGCCTCTTAGTTACCATTTGATTTCTGTGAAGAGTCACCATGACAAAGGCAACTTTTACAAAAAAAAAAAGCATTTAATTGGGATCTTGATTATAGTTTCAGAGGTTTAGTACATTATCATCATGGTGAGGTGTAGATGAATAGTCTTATTAAATAAGAAACACAGAGCCAAATGCCTAGTTAAAAGCCCAAGAGGTCAGAGCAATAGCTAAGAGCTAAAAGCCCTTTCTTACCCTTCACTGCCGCTTCTGTCCTTCCCCTCAGCAAGAGACCTACTTCCTGTGTGTCTGTCTTTTTATTGACTTTCTGTTCTGACTTATCATTGGTTGTAAACCCAACCATATGACCTCCTTGTCACTGCCTGTCTTTACAGACTTCCAGGTCTTCTATGGTTGGTATTGAGATTAAAGGTGTGTGTCTCCATGCTGACTGTATCCTTGAACACACAGAGATCTGCCTAGCTCTGTTTCCCAAGTGCTGGGATTAAAGGCATGCACCACCATCACCCAGCTTCTGCTATGACTTGCTATTAGTTCTGACCCCCAGGCAACTTTATTTATTAGCATACAAATAAAATCACATTTCAGTACAAATAAAGTATCACCATAGTAAGGAGCATGACAGCATGAAGGCAGCCATACTGAGAACTAGATCCTTTTCCATAGGCAGAGAGAGATGATAGGCTTGGCAGGGGCTTTTAAAACCTCAAAGCACCCTCAATGGTGTACTTCTTCCAACAAGCCCACACCTCCCAATCCTTCTAATCATTTCAAATGGTGTTACTATCTGGTGACTAACCTATGAGAGCCATTCTTACCCAAACCTCCACATTTCATTCCTTGGACCCCCCTAGGCTGGTAGACATATCAAAATGCAAAAATGTGTTAAGGGTCATTTCAAAAGTCTCTATAGTATATCACAGTTCCAACACTGTTTAAAAATCCAAAGTTGAGTGATCCTTGGGTCTTTCCTAGGGTCCCGTTTTCTAGGTAGCCTCCCTGGAGTTGTGTAGCAGTCTAGTCATCTTTGTTTTATATCTAGTATGCTCCTATGAGTGAGTACATACCATGTTTATCCTTCTGAGTCGGGGTTACCTCACTCAGGATGATTTTTTCTAGATCCATCCATTTGCCTGCAAACCTCATGATGTCATTGTTTTTCTCTGCTGCGTAGTACTCCATTGTGTATATGTACCATATTTTCTTTATCCATTCTTCAGTTGAAGGGCATATGACAGAGAAATGGATGAGATCTACATGAACAACCTAGATGACAGTGGGAGCAATGAAGGACAAGATTTGAGGGAAAGAAAGCTTAGGGGAGCAGGAGATCCCAGCTGGATCACAAACAGAAAGGGAGAACAAGGAATAACAAACCATGATAAATGAAGACCACATGAGACCAGGAATAGGCAGAGTGCTCAAGAGGTCCCCAGAAATCCACAATGATACCTCCACTGTAGACTACTGGCAATGGTCGAGAGAAAGCCTGATCTGACCTACTCTGGTGATCAGATGGCCAAACACCTTAACAGTCGTCTTGGAACTCTCATCTAATAACTGATGGAAGCGGATGCAGAGATCCTCAGCCAGGCCCCAGGTGGAGCTCCAGGTGTACAACTGTTGAGAAAGAGGAGGGTCTGCAAGAGCATGAATTGTTGAATCCAAGATTGCAAAAAGCACACAGACAAATAGCCAAACGAATGGAAGCACATGAATTATGAACCAAAGGCTGTGGAGCCCCCAGCTGGATCAGGCCCTCTGGATAAGTGAGACCATTGAATAGCTTGATCTGTTTGGGAGGCATCCAGTCTGTGGGACCAGGATCTGTCCTTAGTGCATGAGCTGCCTGTTTGAAACCTTGGGCTTACACAGGGACACTTTGCTCAGTCTGGAGGAAGGTGACAGGACCTGCCTGTACTGAATCTACCAGGTTTAAATGAATCCCCAGGGGTGCCTTGATCCTGGAGGACATGGGAATGGAGAGGAGGGTCTGGGAGAAAGGTGGGGGTGGGGGCGGGAGGGGGGAGGACAGGGGAACCCATGGCTGATGTATAAAATTTAAAACACATAATAATAAAGAAAAAAATTATTTATAAAAAAAAAGAAAAAAAATCCAAAGTTGAAAGTTTCCTCTAAGACTTATGGCAATCTCTTAAATTTAACCTTCTGTAAAATCAAAATATAACAAACTCAGATCACCTACTTCCAACACACAGTGGCACAGAATAAACATTGCCATTCCAAAAGGGAAGAAAGGCAGCGTAGTGATGAAATACTAGACCAAATCAAAAATGAAACCCAGCAGAGCAACTCACAATTCTGCAATTCCATGTCTGATGTCAAAGAGCTCTTCAGATCTCCAGCTCCTTTTAGTTTTTTGATGGGCACACACTTCTATCTCTTGGGCTTTTCACTCATTGTTAACAGCTTTCCTTGACAGGTATCCCACTATTTAGTATCTCCTTCATCTTGAGTTCTCCAGCACAATCCAGGCTTTTCCTTCATATTGTCTTCCAGTGGCCTTTCTGGGCCTCTGTGAAGGGACACCCCTTTCACATACCTAGTCCCAGTAGCTTTCTTTAGCAGAGGAGGGAGATTCCACAACCCCTTTCTTTTATTCTTGACTCAAAAGACAGAACCATAGGGCCAAAGATGCCAAGTTCACTGACTGATTGGGCTGAAACTTGACCCCCTCATTCAATTATATTTATATCAGCTTTTAAAAAATTGATCATTCCCTTTGTTGCTTAAACTTAACTTTAATGAGTGCTGTTTTGCCTAAGATTATGACTCCTTTTATTCTACTTAGCATAAGGAATTTCTTCAAATTTTTTTTAATCTCTTTGAGTAGTGGACTTGGCACCAACAAAACATTTCCTGGTGGTCCTATTCTTCTCAAACTGAGCATTGCATTTTTTCTTCCTCTTTTTCATTGTAGACCTACATAACTTTGATCACTAGTAACATTGCACAGTCAATATTGAATGGTCTTAAAATATTCTCTGACAATGCTGTTAACCCAAAACTGTCTAATTTAGCCCCAGGTAGTGTGGTGATATTTTATTTGTGCTCTAACAAATAAAGCTTGCTTTGGGATGATAGGAAAAGGCCAGACACTATATTAAACATAGAAGTCAGTCAGTGGTTGCACATTCCTTTAATCCTAGCATTAGGGAAGCAGAGAATCATCTAGATCTCTGTGAGTTCAAGGCCATACTGGGAACAGAACCAGCAGAGTCAAGCTTGTCACAGCAACATGCCAGTCCCATTTCTATGGTAGTCACTGTTTTCATGCTGTGAATCAATGTCATGACCAAGACACTTTACAAAAGAAAGCATTCAATTGGGTGCTTGCTTGCAGGTTCTGAGAGTTAGTTCATTGCCATCATGGCAAAGGTCTTGGAGGCACACATGGCAGGCATAGTGCTAGAGAAGTAGCTGAGAGCTGCATCCTTATCTTCAGGCAGAGAGAGAGAGAAAGAAAGAGGGAGAAGAAGAGGAGGGGAGAGAGACTAGGCCTAACATGGACTTTTGAAACCTGAATGGACACTCCTAGTGACATAACTCCTTCAGCAAGGCAATATCTACTTCAAAAAGACTATACTTACTCCAATAAGTCCACAACTCTAAATTCTTCCCTGGTAGCTCATCAACTGGGAACGAGCATACAAATACATGAGCCTATGGGAGCCATTATTATTCAAACTATCACATAAAGATAATGCTTCTTAAGATGTTTGTTTGTAATAGATTTTCTGATTTGGCTAGCTCCATTAGCAGGACCATAGCAATTTTTTTTTACCTTGTTATCCAGGTTAGCTTTTCTTGCAAACACTTGACACATTGGGCAATTATCAGCTTTGCGTACTTATTATGCATCCATTTCTCCATTGATAAGAAAATAAACTTATTCAATAAACATGCTATTAAGTAATATTTGACACAAATTTTACTATAGTTCTTAATATAGATTTGTATTAGTAGTCTACATTCCTGCCATCTTAGCCTTGTCGTATTTATTATTATTATTTTTGTGGACCTATTGATCAAACATAGGGCTTGATGATTGCTAAATAATTGTTCTACCTCTGAGATATATCTAACATGCTAACATTTTTCTTTACTCCATAGACTATGTGATTCTTTAAATTTGTGATCAGTTTCTTTCAACTGAAATGTTACTATATTGATTGAAAATCTGTAAAACTGTTTATTTCATTTTGTTCTTTATAAAAGGCAATCTTTTTCTCCTTTTTTTTTTTTTTTTTTGGTTTTTTGAGACAGGGTTTCCCTGTGTAGCTTTGCCCCTTTCCTGGAATTCACTTTGTAGCCCAGGCTGGCCTCGAACTCACAGAGATCCACCTGGCTCTGCCTCCCAAGTGCTGGGATTAAAGGTGTGCACCACCACCACCCGGCTAAAAAGGCAATTTTTTAAACATTAACTCCTGAAATATTTTCATTCACACTTCTATCCCAAATAAAGTAGGTGATATCTAGTAATTCTCAATAAGTAATTAAAGGATAAATTTTTTGATGTGGTCTAGCTTACATTCTTCTCTTTTCTGGTGTTTTGTTTTGTTTTTGGTGTTTTTCTGACCAATCTCCTCCAATCAAGATCATATTCAATCTCTAAGGCTATCTCAGAAATGCTTCTCCCACTATTTTTTAGCCTCTCAGCTACACTGACCTCTTCTCCTTTGAAAATAGTTTCAGTGTCCCTATCTTTTTTGAGTTAATTATAAATTTTGGAAATATTTGTAAGAAGTAGTGCAGTGTAATTATCTCACCTTCATGGCCATTTTATTCACATTAAATAGGACAGCTTACTGATTAATATTGGTGAAATCTGTGTGTCTTATTCAGTTCCACCAGTTTTATGCACATTCATGTATGTGTATACATTTGTTTCTTTGGTGTGGGAATCTGTACATCCATAGGTATCTATGACCATCATCATAGCAAAGATGCAGTTTCAATCATAAGTGCTTTTAATGCAACTACAGTTGTTCCCTATTTCTTTAGCTCTTAATAATCACTAACCTATCCTTCATCTATGTCATCATCATTTCAACAATGTAATATAAGTAGAATAACAGAGAAGTTTATGACTGGGAACCAGAACTTTTTTTCATCCAGTGTCATGTCAATGATACCATCTAAGTCTGGAGTATCAATAGTGGCTCCCTGCAGTTGCACAGTATCATGTTATGGTATTGATACCCTATGGTTTATTTAACCCTTCACACACTGAAGGATAATGAAGTAATTTCACATTTTGAAATATCATGAGTAAAATTGGTATAAATTCATACATAGGATTTTTGTATGAACATGATATTTTATTTCCTTGGCATAAATGTAAACATATATTTGATATTGAGAAATCAATTAAAATATTGTGTGATTGTAAAAGAAAATTTTAGAGTTCCTGTAGAAACAATTAATGATAAGATAGATATAGAAAACTTTCTTACATAAAAATATACATTGCTTTTTCATTTTGAACATTTGTTACTAATATTCTTAACTATTCCCTACTTACCCTACATTGTTAGGCATTCACCAGAAACAGCTACATCTACAATTAATTGTTCATAATTTGAGTAATAAAACATGTTCAACATTTGCAATATCAAATAACTTATAACAGTTGATAAATGTAAAATCCCTGCTATTATTTTGTCTCCTTTTTGAATTATAAAATCAATTATATGCTTCTTCCTAAATTTTGCTGAGGGTTTTTTTTTTGTGTGTGTGTGTGTATGTGTGTGTGTGTGTGTCCATTATTCATTATTTCCCCTTCACATGACATGAAGTATGAAGTATATAACTTCTAAACTGGCTACCACACACTTTGTCTTATATTTATTCAACACTTTTATAACGACAATATTGTGATCATAAGCATTTGAACACACACAAACACTGTACCAAAATGGAAAATTAAGTCTATAGATTAATTACTTGTCATGTATTCTAAAACAGTTTTCTTTTATGTTGTTATTGAATAACTAGCTAAATTGTATGTTAGTTCTAGACAACCAGATAATGAAAATAATTTATTTTGGTATATATTAAGTTACTTGCTGGTCAAGCTAAATCATTTATGTAACGTTTTTCCCTGTAGAATTTTTGTGACAATTATCCAAATGGGATATTGAGGTATTTCCAAAAACCTCAATGTGTTATTTGTATTCTTATTTTCTATTATTTCTCATCCAACATAAAATGTTATATACTTTGTCTTACACTTTTAGAAGGCAATATATTCCTTTGATTTTATACATATTTCACTTCTTTGTCCCAATTTTATTTGAGTTTCTCCCGTTTTTATTTTTCCTTCCAAATTACAAAAAATCTGCATTCTGAAAAATTCACAACCATGGACTCTCTGTCTCTTATCTTTTTTAATTAGCAGGCTTTTCACATGCATTATTTATAGTCACAAACTCCAGTCTGTATACACCTATATATTTTTATCTCCATGAAGATTATGTACCATTTATCTCACAGACAATAAGACAACTACAATTTTGAACAGAGCAGCCCACTGCTCAATAAAGAAAGTAATGTCTTTGCTCTCCTATATTCTGGTACTATTGCCAACTTTTGTTACCAATCCCATGTGAAAAAGCTGTATTTCTCATCAATGGTTTCCAGAAAAATTTCCAATTTTGTTTCTAATAAATATGAAAGATTCAGTTTCTTCTCTATTACTTCATTCTAAATCTCTCTTTTCTCTGAAGCATGAGTGAGCTGGGCTAGACAGGATGCTATTCAAGAGAAAGTTTTAAGACTATGTTCTCAGACCATGCAATGGCACCTCAGCAGGAGCCAAGAACTAAAAGGGACAATAATGCCCAATTCATTATGTTCCATCATACTTCCTAGGCTGTTTCCAAATATAAAAGAAAGCACCAAGTAATGCCATTTTTTTCTGATATTGGATACTGTATTCACATCCCTCCAAAATAAATATAACTAATATCTACAAAATTTTCGTTATGGAAATAAAATAATTTCACAGGAAAAACCAGTTCGAGGATAGATAAATTTGGGTAAATGAGTCTTCTATACACTTGATATTAAAAAATAGAGGATTTTGATTCATAGGTAGAAGTCGTTAATGCTTTCACACTTTGTTCTGAATATTTATGAAGATGAATCGTGACCTAGATTCTAAGTTGGAAAGCAATGCTTTTCATTCTTCCAGGTCACACTGATGGTAATGCCGACACAGTTTATGGAATTAAAGGTGCATGCCAGGGATACCATCTCTAATGTGCCATCTTTGTGAAAAAGTATATTTTCTTCCAATAGGACAATTCAGAGTCATTTTCTTTAGCTTGAAAATGGAAGCCATCAAAGTAAATTATTGTATGGAAAAGAAGAAAACTACAGCTTTGGCTATATACAATCTCACTTTCATCTTAGAGCATTACTATAAATCTTTAAGGCTGTAATTCGAAGAACCCTGTTCTATGACAATGACCTTTTGGCCTTGTCTTTCTCCTCTATTCACATCTTACTTTTACATATCCTCCAACATAATAAGCCTGCCACCACTAATGTTATAAAGTAGTAATTGTTCCTAATTGGTAGGGAGGCGACAGACCATTCTGGTAATGTTGTGAAACTGTAAGAAAGGGGAGTGAGAACATTCACAGGCCCAGCAGTAATTATCCACTAATTTGGCCTGTTTGTGTGGGGACAGCTCATTATAGCCCTTAAGAAACCTCAGAATAAAGAGGGAAAATAGGTAGGAGGCAAGGTTAAATAATTAGTGTTCTGCAGATTTTTTTTTTTTTTTAACAATTCAAAGAGTAGGATTAAGGGTGGGAAATGTGACTAGGATGACAATTAAGAAATGGTAGAATGTTTGGAACCACTGAGTTTTATGATTTTGTGTGAGAAGGGGTAAGTCAAAGTATTGAATTGAGGCATAATAACATCATGCCAGTTTTGTCATACTCTTCCAATTATTATGACCCTTATCACCCACTTCTAGTTTATGGTACAAATCTCATGCTTAAGAAAACCGTTATTCCAATGAGCCCTGAAAAGATTTTCATAAACTAATATGCAAGATGTTTTCTTATTCTTTTATTTTTAGAGTTTATAAACATATCTGTGTGCTTAAAACATTTGTGCACCATGTACAGGCAGCAAAATACAAAATTTTAAAATAAATAAACATTCAATTATTGCTATGTGATATGGCTGAATTTCTACATTTTCACACATCATTCTCCTATATGTGAGTTCAAATTCTCATATGCATACATACTAATTTGATAAAGAGTTTTTAGTGACTATTTTAAAGATTTAAATCTTCTCCATACAAAGTAATAGCCTTTGGATCCACCTAGATCATTGAAATTGAACTGTTGTTTTGTTTTGTTCTTCTTGCTCATTGAAAGTCAAATAAGGGAATTGAGTATTTTTCAGTTAAATGATTTGTATAATTTTAATTTCTCAAAAAATACACACATATGCTTTAAGTATACAGTCATTGAAAGACTCAAGATAATCCAGAATGTTATAAACCTGTTCATTCATCATCTAAGAATACGTACCTCTGTAGTGTGTAAAGCAAAGAATTATAATGATCCAGCACTATGATATTCAGGCTGAGGAGGATAAAGAACATGAAATGACTTTTTTTAATTCAAAGAAATCTTCCCTAAGTATGAACTAAGATGAAAAAATTACTGTACTATTTTAAAAGGCAAATCATGATGTCAGGGTGATCAGATTCTTGAGACATAATGTTCAAAAGTAATTCAAAACTAAGCTGTAAATCAGACATAACAATTGACTAAGTAAGAAGTTTATTGAAAATGAAGGATTTCAGTGTATGAATTATTAAATTCACTGTTGTCTGGTCCCTTTTCTTTAAAGGACATGTTGACATTACACATTATTCATCATTCCTGAAACTTGGCTTATTTCATTGAACTAAAAGGATTTTATGGGGAACCCCATGGAAGAGGAGGCAGAAAGATTGTCAGAGTCTGAGAATGTGGAGGGGACGATGAGAACATGGCCTACAGAATCAACTAAGCTCATAAAACTGAAACAGCAAGCACCAGGCCTGCATGGATCTATACCAAGTTCTTTATATATATATATATATATATATATATATATATATATATATATATATATATATATATATATATATATGTTATGGCTGTTAGCCTAGTGTTTTTGTGGGGCTCCTAACAGTGGGATTGGGTGCATCTCTGACTCTTTTGCCTTCACTTGAGACTCTTTTCCTCCTATTGGGTTGCCTAATCCAGCCTCAATATGAAGGCTTTCACCTTGTCTTATTGTATCTATTTTTTTCTCTTCGATTGTAAATACTTGAAGGTTTGTTCTTTTCTGGAGTGGAAAAGAAGGCAAGGAATGGATCTGGAGGAGAGGGAAGATGGGGTAGCTAGGAGGAGTGGAGGGACAAGAAACTGTGGTCCTGATGCATTATATGAGATAATAATCTATTTTCAATAAAAATGACACAAAAAAGGAGTTAAAAAAGGAATTTAGTACACAGCATTTCTTCAAATATTTTAAATATTGGATTAGACTAGTAAATTGCAAATCTGAAGATCTCATTGAATACTTTGCAGGATATTAGGACATATTTTGTTTTGACAATTTAAAGAAATTTTTATGTCCATGAATGTTGATCTGTACAGGGAAATGTGCACTGTGTATGCCTGGCACCTGGAGCAAGCAGAAGAATTAGCTGGATGTACTAGGACCAGAGTAACAGATGGTTCCAAGCCACCATGGGGGTACTTAGAACTAAATTTATGTTCTCTTCAAGAACACAAAAGACTCGTAACTCTCTCTTGACTCTTAAGTTGTTTTCTTAGCTTTTAAAAATATATTTTAAATTATTTTTAAAATTAAAATATAATTATATTTCTTGCCCCTTCCATCAATCCATTCCATATACCCCAATCCCTCCCTCTTAAATTCATGACCTCTTTTTTTTTTAGCTTTTATTGTTACATAAAGTAGAATGCATACATATAAAAATACAACCTGCTGAGACAATTAAGATTGCATATATGTGATATCACATATGACCACTTGGAATTGGGTAAACAATTAGGAGACTCATTCCTGAGAAGACTGCTTCTTCCTCTCTTAACAATCTCTAGTTGCCTGTAGATTTTTTTCTCCCTTTCACAATAACATGTCTATTGGTGCAGTCTATATTCCAGTCCTGTTTAGGCAGCCATGTTGTTGAACATGTATGGATTTTTCCCTCTCACTCATAGGAGACTTTGTCTCATAGTATACTTGCTGGTCCTCTGGCTCTTACAAACTTTCTGCCACATCTGCCATAATTTTTTCTGAGTCTAAAGTGCAGAAGTTTTGTTATAGATATGTCTGTTAGGTCTCTGAATTTTGACTAGTTGTGGTTTTCTGTAATGGCCTTCTTCTGGTGAAAATACTTATCTGTGGGTATACAGGTAAGTATTTTGAACACAACTAGGAGTTGTGCTGGTTTTATAAACTGGTAGTTGTAGGTCATTTGCTAAGATAATGACTTGATTAGTCCTAGATAATTAGCTAGGTTTTTGGTACTAAGAAGATATACCTTTTGTTAAGTTGCTAGTCACTGCATTTTGAGCAATATATTGACATGCTGGTCACTGTGGTTCATAGACATAATTACTTCATAGGAATATTGATTCCTTCCCATCCTTGGAAGCTTTTCTAACACCTCCAAGTACTAGAAATACAGACCTCAGAGAGGAGGTTTCATATCAGAACCAGCTCAGATCATTCTGGTCCTTGTCTAAAGTGTATGGTGTTTTAAGCAATAAAGATTTACCTTCAACTTCTGGGAGGTAATGACAATCAATAGCAATAGCCTATATTGCTTTACAGAGTCTCTTGGACTCCCCTGACCAACAACTTGGGTATTTTGTTAGATATTGTATGGCTCTTGGAGGATACACTATCAGCCAGGGTAGGAAAATTGCATTTGAATACAAACATGTATACACACACACACACACACACACACACACACACACACACACACACACTACACATATATGTAATTTCATGTAAGTAAATCATGTAATATGATTTCTTATTATTTTTGCTCTTTTTCTTCTTTTCCATCCTCTCCTTCTGTATTAGTCCCTACCCCATTCCCAGGCAAAGTGTATCCTCTCCCCATTTTTCCTATTTCTCCTTTCGCATCACTTCTTTCCTGTTATACTTCTCTCTAAGGCTTTTCCCAATGGTGCCCTTTTGATTTCTGGGATTTTGTGTTTACTCCAGGTTGTCTACTTGTAGCCAGAAGATTTTCTCTGTCCCTGCTCGGCTCCATGGTTCCACAGCTGTTTATAAAATAATCACTCAGAGGCTTATGTTAATTATAACTGCTCAGCCATTAGCTTAGGCTTATTACTGACTAGCTCTTACACTTAAATTAACCCATAATTCTTACCTATGTTTAGCCATGTGGCTTGTTACCTTTTCTCAGTTCTGCCTGGTCATCTTGCTTCCTCTGTGTCTGGCTGGTGACCCTCACTCTGCCCCCACTCTTTCCAGCAAATCTCCTAGTCTGCTCATCCCTCCTGTACTCCTGCCTGACTACTGGCCAATCACCATTTTATTAAACCAACATCTAAGAGCATTATCCCACAGTATCTACTCACTTTCAAGGATTTGGATCTAGGAGCTACAGATGAGAAAGAACATAAAGCATATGTATATCTAGTTCTGGGTGACCTCACTCAATAGTTAACCAAGGTGCTTTCCTATTCATGTCCAAAACTTTACCTACAGAAACCACAACAACAATGTGAGATTTTTTATTATCTTACTAAATCATATGCTACAAAAGCAGAAGACCCAGCTAATCTATAAATAAATTTTTATGACTATGCTGAATCACAGATATTTTTAAACATTTTCTTATTAATTAATTAATATTTCCCAAACAGTTTTCTCTCTCTTGTCCTCTCAGTCCTGTCCCCCAAATTTTCCTCTTGCCCCCCTCCACTCCTCTTTTTCTCTTCAGAAAAGGGTGGACCTCACACATAGATCCATCGGCCATGGCAGATGAAGTTAAGGTAAGACTGGGCACCTCACCTCCAGTTAGGTTGGAAGAGGAAAGCGTCCCAGAAGCAGGCAACAGGGTAATATCTGATGCACAAACTTACAAACAAACCCTAGAAAATAAAGGGTCAAAGACCTTCCTGAGTTCTTCAGTTTGATTTTTCCTATTCTACCTATAGAAACAAAAATTTATAGTTTTATCTAATTCTTTAAAATTATCCAGGACGTTTTTACTAATCATAAAGTTCATATCCTTATTTCAGTATTTCTTATGCATTTGATTTATGTAGCTAACATATTTCATAGTACTAATTCTCTCTATATGTGTGATAGGTGATTCCTAAGGTACAAATGCTAATACTGACCAACTATGCACTGTATTTTCTAACATCCCTTCCAGTTAGCTCGGAACCATGAACATACTTCTTTATTAATGGGATAAATGAATGCATGTTATGCTTCACTTTCAGAGAAATTGAGAGGGAGTTTAATTGATTCACCTCATTGCAATATTATCTATTTTGAAATGTCTGAGATTTCCATGACTACATGCTATCATTGCAACCCAGATTTTAGTCACTACTTAGTGAACTGTTATCCTGAATTGACAATGAATGTACAGTGTAATTTATTCAGTGAAAAGAAAAATGTGTGTTGTATTATGCCATTGATATATAGCACAATTAATACCACTTTATAGCCTGATCATCCATAAGTGTTACTATGTATACTGACATTCCGCAGGACATAAAGTTCATTGTTAAAAAAGAACTAATCCACAACTGAAGCTATAATATAACACAAGATTAGAAATTAGATTAAAATTAAAAACTAAATTCAGTTTTATGTATGTAGTGCACTTTTAAATTTAGCAGTCAGGGACATGGAAGAACCATGAATTCATATAATCAAAAATCAAATAAGGGAAATAAGATATTTGAAATACTAAAACAACTTGCAAAAGTAGCCTTTGCCATGTGCATGTGCATGCAAGGGTTAAAATTCAGTTTCTAGGCAACTATGATAGGTTAGAAAAGCAGAAGGGCTAAGAAACTGTAGACAAATTGACACGCACTATTTAAAGGAACAGCTCTAAGTAGGAGTACCATAGCTAAGCAAGTTTATAGAACTTTGGAATACGAATGTTATCTTAAAAAAAAAACTTAGAGAAAATAAATGCCAACCTTGAAACTTGAAATATGTATTTATATAAAATATATGTGTGTATGTGAATATGTGAACACACACACACACACACACACACACATATATATATATACACACACACACACACACACATATATAGAGAGAGAGAGAGAGAGAGAGAGAGAGAGAGAGAGAGAGAGAGAGAGAGAAGGACTATGACAGAACAGGACAAAAGGCTGTAGGACAGATCTTACCACTATAATGAAGATAAATGGACATAGTATTAAGCTGACTTGTAATAGATTAATGCATTCTTCAACTATCATCTAAGAAGCTTCTATTTGTAGTAGATGGTAATTGCCACAATGGCCCACAGCTAATGAAGGCTCAGAGAGTATAAGACAGCAGAATACTCTGCCCTATGGGAACACACATTTTGCAAGCCACTCTCAAGGCTCAGGGAACATTGTAAAGAGGTATTGAGAAGAATGCAAGACTTAGTGAAGAATAAAAAAGAAAATGTTTAAATATAGAGAACAAAGAAATCAGAGAATTATGGCTATAAAGGAAAAGAAGATCAGTATTTACATTAGTCATATATAAGCTCAATACATGGATTTTAAAATGTCTAGAATGAACTAAAGTAAAAACTAATTGTACAATGTTTAAGAGTTATATTCTAAAAATAAAGATGAAGCATACTAATTAATATATAGGAAAGGAAGGATATACCAGGAGAAAATTCCTATTAAATGGCTAATGTCTGAAAAAAATTAGACTTAACACATCATGCCAGATTTAAAGTTGGTAAGTTCATAACACTGAAATGAACAAATAATCAAGAAGACACAAACATTCTAAATGTTTCAGTACTTACTAACACAGCTAAGACTGATTTTATGGAAACAGTACCAAAATTAATAGATTACAGAAAAATTTGTAATCGAGGTAGAAGACTTTCTAGCTTCTTATAATTCTGATAGAAGGCAAACAATGTCAGTAATCAGAAAAAAAGAAGAGCAATTCACTTATCTGATCTAGTTGGTGCTGATGGAGTAATGTAGCTCATAACAGAACATGTATTTAAAAATATTAATCCAAGGTCTCCCCAAATTCACAAAATGCCTGACACTAAACAAAATCTCACTACAATTCAAAATACATTCAAGCACTCTTTTATCTTAGGAAAACTGAAGTTCCAAATATTTTTGAATACTGAAATTATGTTCAAGATGGTTTATAAAGGATAATTTCCAATACCAGAAATGGAAAAAGGGACATAACTCCACACTTCACAGTAAGTAAAACCTCAATAGACAGTATTTTGCAAAATCATTCCACCAATACATTTCAGAAATAAGAAAAAAACTATACAAACTCTTTAAAAATTAATGTGAGGAAAATAACGTAAACGGCAGTAAGCCATAATAAAGGAAATGCATTTGATTAAAACATGCCTTCAAAAACAAATTAAAAGGGTTCAAATTTCCCTCAACATTAAAATGAGTGAATTGTGCCATATGGTAATTAAAATGGAAAAATTATCACTATGTCAACATAAAAAAAAAAACCTTTTAAGAGTAAGAATACTGAATAAGAGCAGCAAAAGCAAATTCAGTGCAAATCCATTTATACACATAGGAGACACATAAAAGCAATCTACAACCTTAATTCACGAAGTATTTACCATTGGGGTTGACTAGTGGTAAAAAGCACAAGATGGGGCTTATGGGATATTGGCAGTCACATGCTTCTCATCTGCCATTCTTTACCCTGGTACACTCATATTTTAAGGATTCATCAATGTTGCTAATAAAAAAACATGTGAATTTTCAGTATAAATCTAATCTGAGCAAGTATACCCCTACCATTAGAGGACTTCTCCAGTCAAATAGAGACATTTTATTTCTCTCAATTTCATGAATGTGCTGCTGGCATCTAGTGGGCAGAAGCTGGGGATGCTGCTAATTGTACCACAGAAGAGTCGGCTGTACCCCTCTGCAAAATTACCAGCTCAAAATGTCAGTAATTTGCTGCTGAGAAATTCTAAGGCATGCCATAGAAGTTAACACAAATTTATTAAAATATAATTGCATATAAATAACATAGTCTTGTGTGAAATACATTAAAGACCAATACTATCAATACATAGGCATGTAGAAAATTAATAAATCTTAAAAAATGTAGAAGATTAAAATGTTGAAGTTGTAAGGTGTGAGTGGCAATATTTGGATTTCAGAAAGACCAATAATAAATAGGAATATAAATCTATGTCTACCATTATATATCCCTTTGTAATTCATTTGTAAGGATTCCAAATGTTTTCAAAAATCAAATTTTTTGTAAAATAAAATTTTAAAGGAACTAGGTAAATAATTATGTTCCAAACCTCAGAAATGTAACAATAAAGTGAGAATCTATCTTGAGTTCATATTTCTCATGAGACATGTAAACCATAATAAGATATGCAATCTTTACCATCTGATGAAGTGATACATGCTAATTATTCACATATTTGCACTTACAGGTTTTACACATTTTATGTTAAATGAAGCTCTCCAGGTTCTGGCTACGAAAACAACCTAGAAACTCCTCAACCAAAGAAAATGTGGTACATATACACAATGGAGTACTCAGCTATAAAAAACAATGACATCTTAAAATGTTCGGGTAAATAGATGGAACTAGAAATATCATCCTAAGCGAGGTAATCAAGACTCAGAAAGACAAACATGGTATGTACTCATTCATAAGTGGATACTAGATGGAAAGCAAAGGATAACCAGAATACAAACCACAGCTCCAGAGAAGCTAGCTAGCAAGGAGAATTCTAAGAGGGACACATGGATCGCTCTGGGAAAGAGAAAGAGATGAGATCTCCAGAGTAAACTAGGAGAAAGTGGGGGTAACAGAGGGGAGGGGATGGGGGATGAGAACATGAGGGAAAGGGATAGTCGAGCAAGGGGAGGGATGGAGTGGGAGAGCAATGAAAGATATCTTGATAGAGGAAGACAGTATAGGGTTAAGGAGAAACCAGATGCTAGGAAAATTCCCAGGAATCCACAAGGGTAACCTGTACTGGGTAGCCATCCCAGCATTGGCCTGGAGGTTCCAATCCCCATTGAGGCTTTGGTAATGGTCACGCCCACAAAGCGGGGCTGAGGGAGGAACCTGAAGACCCAGGATCGAGAGGAGAGGTCTCTCTTGGTTCTGGGACCTTGGACTCTGGAGGTAGACCAAGCAGAGTTCTCCAGAGAACACTGCCGGACTGTGCCATACCTTTGCCAGACCCTACAACCTATCCCTTCATTTGTAAGTTACCCCACAAAATAAACCTCCCTTTTAACTACATGGAGTGGCCTTAATAATTTCACCAGTAGTAACCCCAGATTAGACTACTAGCAATAGTGAAGAGGTTGCCTGAACTGGCCTTCCCCTGTAACCAGATTATGCGGGGGGAGGGTCTTGGTCCTGCCTCTACTGAATGTACCAGGCTTTGCTGACTCCCCATGGGGGAGGCTTTACCCTTCTGGAAGAGAGGTGGAGGAGTGGGTCAGAGGCAAGGGAGGCTGGGGGAGAGTGGGAGGAGAGATGTTATGAGAGGGGGATCTGTGGTTGTATGTAAAATGAATAAAATAAAATAAATTAAAAAGGAAACTTGTGGATAATCTATAGTGGGTCATTGTTAGCATAGTACTGACTTCAGCATTTTTTTCTTTTAATTTACTCTGAGTGGTTGGAGTATGCATGCCACAGTGTACATGTGAAGGTCAGAGGATACCTCCCTAAAGTTTTTTCTCCCTTGAACTTGGTGGGATCTGGGATTACTCAGGTTATGAAGCCTGTATGCAAGGGCCTCTACCCTCTAAGCCATCTCACTGATCCTGACTGTCAAAGTTGTAAAGAAACTGCATTTTATAAAAACATGACTTTGTACTTGTTCACTCAAATCTCAATTGAAGTCAAAGTGATGACACAAAATGAACAATGATGGACATACCTTGTGTGTCCAACAAAAGTGATGAGTTTGGGGTGGCTGTAGGCATTAAAGGCTGAGGGACAAATTCAGAACTGCCTTGGAGGGTTGGCTCACTCAAATGACCCCTTCTCATGGCACTACATCACAACAACATAAGAGTAACTTGTGGATGAGACATGGGGTTGTTGATGTGATAAAACTGACTATTTTCTTTTTTGGTGATAGAAGAAAACTTTGGAATGAGGGACAAAAGTATTTATTGAGTGCTGGAGGCAGAGAGGCCCTGTTAGGGCCACTCTTCAGTGGGCTTGGAAGACAGGCATACAGAGACGAATGCAGACAGAAGAGGCCCAGATCATGATATTCAGAGAAAAAGGACTCTGTTAACAATAGGGTTAGAAGACATTTATGTGACCTTTTGGCAAAGAATCTCACTGCAATCTGCCTAGGTTCTATGTAGCTGAAGTTTTCCTGTGTCCCACCTGGCCCATGGTCAGGACAAATCTCTCTCACCTGCTAGTTCTGCAGCCACCTGGACCCAAGTAAACACACAGAGGCTTATATTAATTAAAACTGCTTGGCCATTAGCCCAGGCCTATCACTGACTAGCTCTTACATTTAAACTAACCCATAATTCTTATTTATGTTTAACCACATGGCTTGGTACCTTTTCTTAGTTCTGCCTTCACATCTTGCTTCTTCTGTGTCTTGCTGGTGACTCCTGACTCAGCCTCCCTGTTCCCAGAATTCTCCTCTCTGCTTATCCTGCCTATACTATACTTCTGGCCAATCAGCATTTTATTTATCAACCAAATCAGAGCCACACACATTCTCAGCATACAGAAAGACATCCTCAGTAGTTCTAAGAGTTTTTTTTTAAAGCTGAATTGAAAAATAGTGAACTAATTTCTTTGGCAGTGGAAATTTCAAGATCATATAAAATTGAGTCTTGTGGGTCTACAGTGAATAAGAGCCAACCAGTAGGGTGGAAATAAAGCAAAAATGCAGTTTGGAAAGGGAAAGGATCACTATAAATCCTAAGGTTACAACTGAGATGTGTACTGAAATTGAAGCTGTATTTGATAAAGAACTTGGTGCAGTTTAGAAGTCTCTTTTTCTACACAATAAGTGATGCACTGTGAAGATACAACTCTACACAGTGAGAGCTTCAACTTCTAGGAGGAGAGAGCTTCTGGAGTTTCCTGCCCCTGGAAAGCAAATATCTAGCGAAGGTTTCACTAGCTGCAGCATATGGAACTGCATCAACAGTGTTCCAAGGAGGCCAGGCTCCAAGCAGAGCTGGTAGCAGATGGTGGTAGTGGTATCTACATAGGAGGTCTCTGTCTCTGTCTCTGTCTCTGTCTCTGTCTCTGTCTCTGTCTCTCTCTCTTTCTCTCTCTCTCTCACACACACACACACACACACTGCAAAACTCTTAGCATGTCTTGGATTTTTCCACCCTGGATTTGTAGAGTGGCTGAGTCCATGCCACTTTTGTCTGTGTTGGAGTCCCTATAATAAGGCCATGAGATGCTATGGCATGAAACTGTGAGGGTAAATCTTTGGTTTCCACAGAGATGCAAAGATTTTGGAAAGTTCAGAGCCACTGGACATCTGTCAAGGAGGGCTGCATTCAGGGAGTAGAACTAGCCCAAGTGAAAGAATATGATGCAGCAGCAAAGCTGGAGGAGCAGAGACACCTAAACTGGAAGGCAGACACAAGATACCAAACACAGAACTACAGAATTTGGTGTTCGCCTCTCTAGGTTTCAGTCTTGCTTTGGACCAATATTTCTTCACTATGTCCCCATTCCTTTCATTTGGAATAAGAAGTATATTCTGTGCCATTGTAAGTTGTAGGTTCACATTTATTTAAATAGGGTATCACATTAAGTGATAGCTTTCAGGCTCAGATGAGATTTCAGAATTTGAACTTTTGAAATGTTGATTCTGTTAAAAACTAAGGGGAATTTTGAAGTTGGACTAAATGAATTGTGGCATCATGAAATGACCAGGTGCCTATAGAGGCCAGAGATGGAAAAATGTGGCTTTAAGATGAAATATCTTCAGTTTTAAAGCTGGTGGTGGTGATGTTGGAGTGCTTATGGAATGTTTAATGGCTAGAGCTTTTCTAGAGGAAATAGACCACGGGGCTGGTTGCAGGGTTTATGCCCTAAACCCCATTCCCATTCTCTCTCTCTTTCCCTCTCTGCTTCCTGTATGCAGATGAAATATTATCTGACAGCGTCGTTCTTCTTCTGTCATACCTGCCCTTCCATGATGGGCCTCCTTCCCTCTGGAACTGTGAAACAGTACAAACTCTTCCTTCCCTGACCTGACTGTTGCCAGTTGTTTTTTTAATCATAGCAACAGAAAATTAAGTAACTAATACAGCAAGGGTATGAAAAGTGGTGTCCTATACCTTTGCAGGCCTGAATTTTACTAAAATGGTTAATAAGTTTAAATGCAACTTTCTCTCTACACCTTTTGGATAGGAGCTTATACCAATAATTCATTTCAGCCTTTTGCTACCAAGTGATTCTCATTGCATACCAATTTCTCACCTACAGAAATTGTGAATTAACAAGTAGATGTTGCTTTAGATTTGCAAAATTTTGGGTCATTTTTACTGTGGAAATTGAAAGCTAATATTATAATCTTCATACCTTTCTTATATGATGGAAACATTAGTTAAATAGTTAACTGGACAAATAAATTGCAATACCATGAAAGTGGCTACAGAGAAAAGTAATGTCATTGTAATTTTTGTTTGGCTGTTTATAAGTATATAATGTTTGTGCAAGATGTATTTTATAAAGGTGTAATTTATCTCATTTAATCCTCCAATTTCCTTCTCCAATTTTATCTTGTTTCCTCTGACTGATATTATTCCTCTTCACAAATAGTCCATATTTGACTTCAGGATGTGAGATTCCAGATAAATATAAGAAAGTCTATTTCCATAAAACCAATGATTTCAGTAAGAAAACAAGTAAGTTAATTGAAATAAGAAAATCAATTTAATGAAAGTCAGGAACAGAAGACAAAAGTTAAGCAATGATCCAATAACCATGACCCAATAAATTTTTGTTTTTAAGAAATACAGCCCCTAGGTAAAATGGAAGGAAAGTACAAGGAATACAAGGAGTAGCTATGCTTACATTTCATAAAATACAACTCAAACCATAATTAGTAGAGGTGTATGTGGCTACCACACATTAATAAAGTGAACAACCTTTCAAGATAATGTAATGATTATAAATATACTCTTACTGAAGATTAGAAAATACAGTATTATATAAAAAGCAAAAAATCTTTTGGAAAAATACTGGAAATAAAGGTATATAAAGGTCATTATGTAATGATAGTTGTGACTTTGATATTTCACTCACAACAATAGATAGGTGTAGTGTTTAGGACAAAATTGATCTCCATAAACTCACACAACTGCATGCATGCTTAGTCTCCAATTAATGAGCTTTCAGGGAAGAATTAAGAGCAGTGGTCTTGTTGGAAGATATGTCACTAGGGATGGACTTTGAGATTTCAAAAGCCCAACACCAGGTTCACTCCCACCCCCCCTCTCTCTGCTGATTGTGAATCAGGTTGTAAAGCTCTCAGCTACTGAGGTGCCATCATGCCCGCCTGTCTGCCATCATGTTCCCCACCATGATGATAAGGAACTAACCCTCAGAAATTGTAAACAAACTCCCAATTAAATGCTTTGTCCTGTAAGAGTTGTCCTGGTCATGGTGTCTCTTCACAGCAGTAGAGCAGTGACTAAGACAGTCAATAATCAAGATAAAAGTCACCTACTAAAAAGTTTCAGAGTTAAACTCCATCTCAGATCAAATGATTTCACAACTTGATGGGTAATATTCCATTCAACAGAGCTGTGAAATACATATTCTTCATAGGATCCCACTGAAGTTTCCCTAAAATACATGACAATTTGTCATAAAGTAAGTCTTAACAAATACAAAGCTGGGCGTGGAGGCACATATCTTTGATTCCAGCACTTGGGAAGTAGAGGCAGTCAGATCTTTGTGAGATTGAGGCCAGTCTGGTCTACAAAGCAAGTTCCAGGACATCTAGGGTTTTTACACAGAAAAAAACCTGTCTTAAAAAAAAATTTCTTGTATTTTACCACATCTCAGTGCAGTAAAACTATAAACTATTAAGAAAATACATTATAGATATTCTAGCAACATATGAAGATTAAACAAAAATACTTATTTGATCAGTAGGTCACTGAAAAAAATCAGAGAAAATTTAAGAAAATATAATAAAACAAAAATGAATTGAGTTATCAAAACCTTTGAAATGGAGCAGTTCAGTTTTAAGAAGAAAATTTACATGTGTGAATGTTTACCATTGAGAAATAGAGATCTCAAACTAATAGACTAATGGCTCACTTCCAGATCTAAAAAAAAATAAAAGTCAAACCAAAAATTAGTGGTTGGAAGGAAATAATTAAAATCAGAAAAAGAGTCAACAATATAGAACATGAAATAACAACACACAGATCTAGGAGGAAGGGCTGGTTTTTTGGAATGATAAACAACATAGTCAAGTCCTTGTCCAGAGTAACTAAATCATGACATAGAAGACCTAGACAAAGGTATTCAGAGAGTGAAGGGGATGTCACAACACCTATAATGCAATCCAGAAGGTCACCAGGGGACATTGTGGATGTCTATCTTTAAGTATGGAAAATCTAGGTGAAGCCAATAGATTCCTAGATGCATAAAGATTTATCAAATTTTAATGAAGAAAATGCATTTGGGAGTAGGAAGATTACTGAATAGTTAGTGGTACTTCTTGATTTTCCAGAGGACTCAAGTTTGCTTCCCAGCACTTATTTAAGGTGGTTCACAACAACCTAAACCCCAGCTCCAGGGCTGTATACACTCTCTTGTGACCTCATTGGGACCTGACCAGGTAGCACATTTACACAACACACACAGATACAAGTATGCATGCACATATGGTAAAAATATTTAATAGAAAAAGAATATACAGTATTTTAACCTATTAATGATAAGCAACAAGTTTGAAGTATTAATAAGAAAATTCCTCCAACAAAAAATTAAGACCCAAGATAGAATATTGAATACTACTAGAACTTTAAAGAATATTCCTCAAATTTCTTCATAACCTATAATTGAATGAGCCACTTTCAAACTTATTCTATGATACAATAGTGAACTCTATACTAAAACCTAGTAAGTATGCAATAATGAAAACAGAAGATCATTGTTCCTAACAAACATATACACAATAATTCTCAATAAAATACTTGAGTGCCAAATTCAATAGACACTAAAAGGAACACACAATGTGATCAAGTTAGTTTAATTTTAGAGATGCAAAAATTGTTTAATGTGCATAAACATAAATGTAATACAATATCTAAATACAAAGATAGAAATTATATGATCATTTCAATAGGTACAGATCAGGGCATTGACCAAGTTCAGCCTTCCTTCACAATAAAAGCTTTAAAAAATAGGAAGAGCAGAAACATATTTAAAATAAATTGTCTTGGGTTTCTTTTGATGTGATAAAATACCATGACCAAAAGTAACTTTGGAAGGAAAGGATTTATTGTTCCTATGTATTCTGAATAAAAGCAGAATGGAATTTCCAGGAAGGAACCTGGAGGCAGGAACTGAAGCAGCATACATGGAAGAGTGCTGCTTCCTGGATGACTCACTTTGCCTTCTTATCTACCCCAGGACTAACTACCCAGGGAGTGCATCACCCACAGTATGTTAGGCCCTTCCATGTCAATCATCAATCAAACCCAAGACACAGCTACAGAATTTGAAAAACCTGCAAGTGTGTGGAACAAATTCCTTCATCTATACACAGAATTAACATTGTGAAAGCAGCCATGGTGCCAGAGTCTGTCTTCAGATTCAGTGCTATCCTAACCCACATTCCAATAAAGTTCTTTATGGAAACAGATAAATCCACTTTAAAGTTCACATAGCAGAAAAAGGACTCTGGACAGCCAAAGAAATCATAAGGAGGTATTTGTCTGACAGAGGATTAAAATGCAGAATCTGTGAAGAACAGAAAGAATTAAATATGAAAGAAATCCAATGAAATAGATGGACAAGTGAATTGAACAAGCAGTTCTCAAAAGAAAAAATATCAATGTCAATAGTATTTGAAAAGTAACTATCATATTTAGCCATCCAGAAAAGGCAAATTAAAAATTCATTGTATCTGACCCTGGTTAGAATTGTTTTTTTCAAAAAACAAACAGAATAAAATAGCAAATGCTCCACAGTGTCTAGTGATGAAGGATCATTCTATCTGGCTGGGGAGTGCAAGCCAAGGAAACAACAATTGAAATCAGCATGGGTTTTCTCTAAAACTTTGGCATACAACTCCTATATTATTCAGTTACCTCACCCTTGGGTATGTATACATAATGAAATCCAACTCAGTATATCACAATCAGACATACACATCCATGCTGATTGCAGCACTATTTGTGATAAGCAAGGTACGTACATAGTCCAGATGACCATTACCAGATGAAGGGATAAAGAAAAATGTGGTATCTGTACACAATGGTGTTTTATAATGTTGTAAAGAATAATGAGATTATTTGAAAGAAAATGGATGTACATGGAGATGGTCGTTTTAAACAAGCCACATGAAAGAAATACAAAAGACTCATATTTTTCTTTGTATGTAGAATCTAAATTTTATTTACCTTTATTTTATCATTTGTGTGTGTGCTCATGCACACACAACACACACACACATACACATACACACACACACACAAATGTGTTTGCAGTCACTTATTCTCAGCACTTTAACCAGTTATGAGTCTCTGAATTAACCTTGTCCCCTGGCATAAGAAAGCTCCACTGACATGTGCAGAAAACAGCACTGATCTATGGGAACAAACATACATATTTAGAAGGCAATTTGACTACATGCCATTTGGCAAAACACCAGTAGTGGCTTTCCCCCCAGAGCCTCTAGTCTCCTCAGTGATGGATTTCTGACCAAGTTTACAGTGTCAAGCTTATATTCCTCCCATGGAGTAGATCTCAGATCCAATATGAAGGAAATTTCGTATCCTCAAACCAGTGATATCACTATGGCATTGGTGGGCACTTCTTGACTGGTGGGACAATGCTGAAGCATGAGGTCCGCAGCTGAATTCTCTCTCCTGGATGCCTGTTGTGGTATGTTACATGCTATCCAGCAGGAACGAAACTTCCAGCTCAGTTCCAGCTTGATTTCTTGAGTCCTGAATTTGAAGTTTTCAGCAATCGGATTTCACTATCTAGTTTTGGTTGGTAACCAAGAATGAAGGCAATATTTTCTCTACTGGTTGAGCAGTCTCTGGGGTTTCCAGGTCAACATGCTTGATGGTATTCTGTATCTGGCTCAGAGATTTCTCTTTAAAATCAATGGCTCTTGCAAAGCAGTGGCATTGTCTACTAATGCAGAGTACCTCTGTGCAAACTCTTCTTTCTCTTTTCAAGATGAAAATATAATTGAATATTTTCCCCTTTCCCTTACCCCCTGCAGTCCCTCTAATGTGTCTCCTCTTTCCTGTCTTTAAGTCTTTAAATCCAAGATCTCTTTTTTTAACATTCAATAGTCATGTGTGTGTGTGTGTGTGTGTGTGTGTGTGTGTGTGTGTGTGTGTATCTAACCAGTTCCTATGTTCTTTCTTAGCAGTGACGAAACAAGAACAGTACCAGTAGATGTGCTGCTAATGGGGACAAGTGTAAGCTGATTGGGACTCAAGCTGGGACAAAGATCTACAGGCAACTATGAAAATTTTTAATGATATCTTTAGTTTATAAAGTAGTAGTTTTCTAAATGTATTTTTGTATACATCCTGAGTTTACTTGATGCCCCACCCCGGCCCCAATCCTACAACATTCCCTCTTTTCTCCATTTCAACCAGTATCTAAACTTTCCCTCTGCTTTCCTGTTACATGAGCTGTAATACTCACCAGGATATTCAGCTCTCCTCCCATCCTGTTGCTCTTGGTTTCTACAAATACTCCAACTTAAACACAAATCTTAAAATTTGGAGCTAACCTCTGCATTCATGAGCAAAAGCATTACAGACCTGGGTTACCTCAATATAATAATTTCTAGTTCATTTATTTGCATGGAACTACAATTTTTCTTTAATGCTAATTATATGAACCACATTTTTTATCATCAGTTCATTATTTAATGGATTTCTAAGGTCACTAATTTCCTACATATTGTAAATAGAGCAAAAATGAACTTGGAGATACAAGTAGAGTTTAGAGTCCTTTGGATATATGTCCAGGAGTGGTCAACAAGAGTTCTACTTTTAGCTTTTTGAGAAGGCCCCACACTAATTTCCATAGTGTTTGTACTAATTTACACTCTTGCCAACAGTAAGGTCTCCCTTCTCCCTATACTCTAGCCAGTATTTGTTCTCATTTGCTTTCTTGAAGATAGGCATTCTGACTTGAATGAGATGGAATGCTTTCTTTTTTTACTAATTTGTTCTTTATATCTTTCATATCCTGCCTCCTGATCCCTCTCATCTCCCTCCCCACTCCAAAAATGAATGAATGGATGAATAAATAAATAAATAAAGTTTAAGAGAAAAAAAAGGTAAAGAAAAAGAAAGAAGAAGGAGAAAGTCTTATCATGAAAACTGCCACTGCATATTAGGTAACATAGTGAGTCACCTATTAAACCCCTTTATCCATATATTTTTACATGCTTATGTTTATCGTGAAGAATCAATGGTCTGGGTCAAGGTCCCTGGCTCTGTTGCATCATCAATGCTGGTCCCTCACAAGGGTTCTCCCTGGACATCCTGTTGCTGCCTATGTGTTGTGGAGATCCTGAAGCCCTGGGCCCACAGGACTGACACATGCCCCACCCCCAACATACCCATGATGTTGGGATGGGCCAATACATAAGCCTGATTCTGAGCCTGCCAGCTCTCCCCTGTCTTCACAACCAGGGTGAGCTCTCCAGCATTGCCCTGGCTATTTCACTCCTTGCTTCAATGAGCAAGGTGTTGGGCCAGTTCTCTGGCTTTCACATCCTCAGGGTTGGTTCTTTCACACCTAGTTCAGGGCCAGCTCTACTGTGTTGCCCAGGCAATGTGTAGGGGCCACTCTCTGGAGTGCTGCAGCTAATGAAGTATGGAGCTAGACCTTCCACTCTAATGGCTTCAGAGCCAGCTCTCTCACCTTCTCAGGCATTGATGCTGGTGCAGGGACAACTCTCCCCAGCCCATGCCTCCCCTACACAGATCAGTAGTGGAGACAGCTTTCCCATGCTCAAGACCTCAGAGCCCACTTGCCCACATGCCTACCAATGGGATTTGCTCTATTGTATTGCCCAGGCAAGGTGTAGAGCCTGCTCTCTGAGTGTTATAGCTGGTGGGGGGTAGGGATAAGAGCTGGAATCTAAAACCAGTTTTACTTTGCATTTCCCAAGTGTCAAATTGTAGGAGGCACCTGACATTATGTGCTAGCAGATAATCACTAAGGGAAACAGGAATTTAAACACACAAGGTTGTTCCTTTGAAGGAGGCATGTATATCCTATTATCGGCTGGAAGACTGGGAGTGGACACTGTTAATAGCCTGGTGAACTTTTTGTGCTATTTATACCACTCCTGATGCCCCCTTATTGTGAGCTTGTCAAGCTATAGAACCTTTCTTTATGGAATGTGTCACATGTAGTCAATTTATAGAACCCGTCATTATGGAAGATGTCACATGTACTTTACAAAGAGTTTTGGCATAGTCATATCTTTTATTGTGACATGGTATTCAGTTAATTTATTTCCAGGAAAGGTTTTACCAAATTACCAAATTATACTGGGCTTAAATATTCCTAAAACAAACTACCCAGGGTCAGACTCTGGATATTTAAACCAACACTGGGTACTTACTGGTGTTGAAGCAAACTACCTTCTTGCCTGCCATGGACCCTTAGTCTTTGGGCTGTGGTGGTTACAGAGACCAACCAACAGCTAATGTCATTAAACAATTTTTAAATTTTTATTAATCATCAGTATTTATTTTGTTGAGAACTGTCTGTTTGTGTTTATGGTCCATGTTTAATTTATTGCTGTTTTTTTTCACACTGTCAGTTTTTGAGATCTTAGTATACTTTAAGTATTAGATGACTAGAATCTATTAATATCCTCACACCTCTACACATTGAGTCATGTTTGAACAATTGGTTATAATGAACTAAATAAACTTATAACTACTTATATATGTACATTAAAACCAACAATAATTATATGCATAATACAGTTATGTCTTGGAACATACGGGAAAATATTCATACTCACATGCTAACTATGGTGAAAAGAAATTCACAGTGAAAGTGACAACAGCCCTAGCTGGTTGTTAATCTTCTTTTGCTCTCATGATGTTCCAAATCTGCATGTCCAAAGGGTCAAATTCCAGTTCTTCTCAGAGCACTGGAAGAGTCTGTAAAAATGAGGTTTTCTGAAGTTCAAGCAAGTGCCACTTACTTAGGAATGCATTAGAAGAAAATGTGGAAGTTGTATTCCTACTTTACTTAGGAATTTAGGTTAAACCAGGCTTTTTGTAACAAAAGAGGAAACAGTGAAATAATTAGCAGTTCATGAGAATACTTTCATAATTGCTGCTCTTACTATAAAAGGCAACTGATCAAGGTTGTGAAAACTGTTTATTCTGTTAAAAGCATGTAATTCAGAAAGGAAAAAAATCCAACTGATTTAAAAAAAATATATATATATATACACATATATTATTATTTATTATTATATATACTTAATTTATTTGATTAATTCTTCTCTAAGCAAGTTATAATGAATTCAAATATTGATTAATTGTATGTGAACACTTTTTCATATTAATAAACGAAATTTTTGCTGCTATGCTTCAGTGAGCAACCACAAGCATGTCCACCAGTGTTTGATAACAATTTGAAATCAGGCTTTTTGCAGGAAATGTCTTAGTAATTTTAGAAATTGTTTTAGATTTGACAGTAACATAGTCAAATGGGACAGACAGATCGTATACCTATAACACTTCCACATAATTTTCCTTTTAAACAATTTTTTCCTCTAATATCAGAGGACAAAGTAATAACAAACAATAACTATAGGGTTGGGAATATGGTGCCTAAAGCCACTTTAATCTAACAAATATTCTTTTGGGACAATTCATATTTAAAAGTGAAAGTTTCCATGTTCCTGTGAAGAGGAAGTTTTTGTCTTTATTTTTTAATTGAGGAAAATATAAAAGAACTTTTACATTTTCTCAAGCTTTTCTGTTAGAAATATATTTCTTACCAAGTAATGTGTTTCTCTTGTGTGTATTTTCTATATGTATTAGTGGTTGTAGATAACTTCTTCCTTAAAAAGAAGAAAGGAAGGGCAGAGACAGGAAGGATGGAGGGGAGGGAGGGAAGCATGCTGTAAAGAAAATTGTTCCTTTCACTTGTAACTAATTGCATAAACCAATGGTCTTAAAGAAAGAATATGGTGTGTGTGTGTGTGTGTGTGTGTGTGATTGTGTGTTTGTACGTTGTATATTTATATATGTATATGCATATATGTCTATGTATTTGTGTAGTATATGTGTCTATGTTCTCAAATTTGAAGAAATTTGATTAGCTAAACATAAAGAGTAGCGTGAGACAGTATTTTGAAAACAGAAGCACTTGAGAAATAATTTTTATTTTTAAAATAGGATAACTATTTGCCAAATGTTTAAGTTGGGTGGCTGCTACAATATTTAAATTTTGTGTGAAATTACCAGTCTTTTGGCAAAAGAATTATACAAGACAACTGCCAGATTAAAATACATACACTCAAGCTGTCCTTTTGCTCGCCATTTATCCCCTCCGCCTCTGTTTTCTCCCGCTTCCTTTCCTGTTCCTGTAATCAGTGAAATAAAGTGTCTTTTTATCATCAGAAGTGGAAATAAACGCTGAAAGTGTGAAGACTGAGTGAAATGATTAATCACAGACCATTCTGGGTTTATTAAAAGCATTCTACAGTGATTTTTAATCTAGACGAATATATTTCTCATTTATAGAGAATCCAAAATAGCTCAGAAGGAGCATATGCTCAAGTATAATTTTTAAATGTCCACATTAGAGATGTTTGCTTGTTAATTTCCCAGCTCAATATAAGAATGTTAGGAATAACTGTTATGAATTAAATCTGGTCTTTTGAAAAAGCAGATAGAGGAGGATTTAAACAATTTGACCTTTCCATCATCTGAGTATATTTTCCTGAAAAGCAGAAAATATATGAAAAGCAGAACACACACACACACACACACACACACACACACACACACACACACACTCTGTATATGTGTATGTAATATATATATATATATATATATATATATTATATACACACTGTATATATACTGTATGTATAATACACAAACACACACACACACACACACACACACACACACACACACACACACACACACACACACACACACACACACACACACGCACATACATAGAAACTTCCAGGCCAATGTTTACATAGATCTACATTTACACATTTGTATTTTAAGAATTAGCATTACACCAATTGGCTGGGTACTGGTGGTGCACACCTTTAATCCCTGCACTCAGGAGTCAGAGGTAGTCAGGTCTCCAAGTTTGAAGCCAGCCCATTGGTATACAGAGTTCCGGGATAGCCAGAGCCACACAGAGAGCTCCATTGTAAAAACAAAACAAAACTGTTATTTCTAGTTTTCTTTTGTTTTTTAGTTTTGTGAGATTATAATATAATTACATCAGTTCCCTCTTTCCCTTCCTCCCTCCAAACCTTTCAATATATTGCTCCTTGCTCTCTTTCAAATACATGGCCTCTTTTTTGGATTGTCATTACATGCATACATTGTTTATATATATATATATATATATATTCCTATTCAGTCTGTATAATGTCACTTGTATGTATGCTGACAATTGGCATTGATTAAGCAACTTGCGTGCTCTTCCCTGGAAAAGGCTGCTTGCCCCACTCACAGGTTTCCTTAGCTGCTTGTAGTTCTTTGTGGAAGACTGAGGCTTCAGTCTTTCCCACCTTCAGTTTCACAAGACTATTTTTATCCTTGATCAGCTTATTTTTATACAGTCATGTTGCTAAGACCCTCTGGGTATAGCTCTGACATTACTAGGAGACAGTCTCACAGGAACTTCCTGATCCTCTGGATCTAATCATCTTACTGCCCCTCTTCTACAACATTCCATGAGCCTCGGGTGCCGGAGGTGTTTTGTAGATTTATCGCTTGGGACTGGGCCCTGCAACTCTGCATTTTGATTGATTATGGTTTTCTGTAGTGGTCTCCTCCATTTGCAAGAAGTTTCCTTAATGAAGGATTATGGCTACACTTATTGCTAGATATAGGAACAAATATTTAGAATGTTTTTAGAAATTCTGCTGTTAGTAAAGTGGTGATTATGGATTTTCCTCCAAGATTAATGACCTCAGTAGCCCTGGGTAATTGTCGAGGTTTCCAGTAGCAGGTACAAATTTCCTCTTGTTAAGCAAGTCTTAAGTCCAATCAGAGAGATGTTGGTTACAACCAAGGTATACATGCCACTGCTGCATCCTTAAGGTTATCATACACATATTATAAATTGCTGTCTACTTTTTAAAATAACACTTTGACTAGTCTGTCCTATTACTTGATAATCGTTTTTGTTGTTTGAAATATTATTTCTCACTAGGCATTTATACCATACTTTATTTAATCATACTTTATTGAACTCTCCCTGAACAAAATAAATGCTGAACACACATACACATAAACACACACACACACACTGTTCTTTCCCATAGATTTATCCAATGATTTTTGATGAACCATAATACTATACTAACCACTTACAAAGCTATAAAGCACTTTGACACTTCCTGTCACCTACTAACATTCCAGCTGACATACAACCATGGAACAATATGTTATTTGTGTGTGTGTCATAAAGCCTGTACTGTTGCCTGTCATATAATGTATCACACGTATTTGATCAGTGCAAAATACACATTAATTATTATATGAGAACAATTCTGAGATTTTGAAGGTAAATCAACTACAAAGAATAAAGGAAAGAAAGAGGTAAGATTAATAGAGTAATAGAATTTTGAGAATGGTTGATGTAACATTTGAAGAGACTTTTAATGACCTTCAGACCAGGCACAAAGTATTTTCTCAGGCTGCAGACACTGTAATAATCCTGGTCAAAGCCAAATATGTTTCCTACATAGTAGGAAGAACAAACAGAATGAATAATTTATTACTAATTATTGGGGTTATTCAAGTGATTCAAGAATCACTCATTAAAAAGCATGAAAATAAACAGGAAGTGCTAATCTGAAAATAACCAAGCACCTTTGGAAGCATAGCCAAGTTGAACACAGAAAAAATCTGCTCATCACAGTACATCCTGAGTATGTGAGAATCCTATGTTCTCATAGCAGGAAGGTCAGTGAGATCATCACTCTCAGTGTGCTTTACCAGTAATCATTGCAGGATTGCACACATGGACGTGTATGTATGTGAAAGATATCTAACACATTTTATTATTTCCATATGTGGAGGTGAAAGCTTCTGTCCCACCGGCAACTCCCAAATACCCAGCAGCTGCTTCCAAAATCACCACACAGAGGCTTCTATTACTCATAAATTCTTAGCTGGTAGCTCAGGATTATTACTGACTAGCTCTTACACTTAAATTAACCCATAATTCTTATCTATATTTAGCCACGTGGCTTGGCACCTTTTCTCAGGATGGCAGCATGGCGTTCTCGTCTTGCTCCCTCTGTGTCTGGCTGGCGACTCCTGACCCCACCCTTCCTCTTCCCAGCATTCTTAGTCTGGTCACCCTGCCTACACTTCCTGCCTGGACACTGGCCAATCTCTGTCTCATTAAGTCAATTTGAGTGACAAATCTTTACAGTGTACAAGAGGGTTATTCCATAGCACAAATGTACTCATAGGGATTGTTTTGGATAACATCAAATAATATCCTAAAGTTTATATCAGTAAAAATTACATACTTAACACATTCATTAATACTATGTAATAAATTTATCTCTCAAGTAATTGGAAAGGTGTCTTGATAATGTTTAATATCTTTTGTGAATACTCATTGAGTTTTAATAGCATAACTAATGTTATTTTAAACTTACCTTTATTCACTCCCAAATTGCTATTCTTATATTTATTAGCATGACTAGTAAGAAATACTATATTTTGTTTTCCCATTTATTCTGGTTTTTCTCAGAGTGGGGTACATGCAGTTTTTCATTTACCAAAAATATAAGGATTTGCTGCTTTCACTATCCCTAATAATATATTTAATTTTTAAGGAATTTATTTGTAAGATTGTGTTAATTTTTAATCTTTCATTTTCTAACCACTTCTGATGATTTTGTAGATTTTTTTTTTTAATGTGGAGCTGAGGATCGAACCCAGGGCCTTGCACTTGCTAGGCAAGTGCTCTACCACTGAGCTTGAGCTAAATCCCCAACTGTAGATGTTTTTGAAAGGTCAGTGTAGTTGGAGAGCTTCTCTCTAGGTGCCACCAAGTCCCTATGGTCCCACAACCCATGCATAAAATAATCATATGGATATTTATATTATTTAAACTGATTGGCCATTAGCTCAGGCCTACCATTGTCTAGCTCTTGCTCATGTATTTAGTCCATTTCTATTAATCTATACTTTGCCATGTGGCTCGTGGCTTACCAGTATGTTACATCTTGTCATGGCAGCGGCTGGCAGTCTCTCTTCCCCCAGCCTTCACTTCCCAGAATTCTCCTCTCCTTGTCCCACCTACCCTATCCTTCCTGCCTGGCTACTGGCCAATAAGCACTTTATTTATTTTAACCAATCAGAGCAACACATTTGAAATACAGAACATCCCACAACAGGTCGGAGTTCTTTTTATTATCTTCTACAATGTGTGTGAAATTTCTAATCATCTTATTTTTATCATTATCTCCAAATTTTATTTTAACTAATTTTTAAATAACAACCTACTCTCATTTGAGGAATATTAGGTTTAGCTTTATTACTTTAATAAATCTGAACATATTGTTTTAAAAATATTTTCAGGTTTCTTTACTCAATATTTTGGGAAACATTTTGTAAGATTGGTGATAATATTGAATATAGAGAAGGATCTAAATTATTCCACATTTTCAGACAAATTGTAGATCACAGATAAGTTATATTATGTATAAATAGACAGGTAAAAAATGTGTAATGTTAATATCCCAATTATACTGGTTTAATGAAATGATGTACAGGAAGTTTAAAAAATGTACCAACCAGTACAAAGTTGTTGGATAATGGATTATAGATCACACCATTCAGTCAATAATAAACATCATTCTGTTTTACTATAAAATCGTAAGACCATGTTAACATATAACTTACTTTATAACTGTTTTACTGGGTTTCCATTGCTGTTAAAAAAGAAAAAGAAAAGAAAAAAACCACCATAACCAAAATCAACTTGCAGAGGAAAGCATTTTTTTCAGCTTATAAATTTCAGTTCATGCTCCATCACTGAGTGAATTTAGGTTGGGAATCAAAGGCAGGAATCTGAAGGCAGGAACTGATGCAAACTATATCTAGAAAGGCTGCTTACTGGCTTACTTCTCATGGCTTTGTCAGCCGTCTTACTTGTAGTGCACAGGAACACCAGCCCAAGGGTGTGTTCTTATGAGTCAGCCTTCTCTCTTCTATCAAGAAAATGCCTAGAAGACTTGTCTACAAACAACTAGATAGAAACAATTTCTCAATTAGAAGTCCTTCCTCTAATATGACCTGAGATTTTGATAAATTGACAAAATATCTAGCTGGCATAGTACTTTTGTTTTATCTATATTATATTCATAAGTAGGGTTCTCAAGTGGGTTTAAGTCAGTACAGGTAAAAATGACTAAATCCATGGTATTATAACATTACTGAAGTAAATAAAAGTTAACAGCTGTAATAATCTGCTTTCAATTCTAGATCTTTATAATTATTAAGGTCATACAGTATGAACTTGCCTTATTCCAATGGATAGATACAATAGAATGTGAGCTAGAACACCCAACAAATACTTACTCTATCCATTTAATGTAGAGTAGCACCAAGTGAATCTGAGATGTGTCTGACAAAAAAACACTGACTTGGAATAATATCAAAGAACTTGCTAAAATCTATAGGAAATATTTATTAGTATCTACAGTGACTGAAAAATCATACCTAGATATATATTAAGTATAATTGGGAATCATTAATCTTCTACCATTTTCTTCAATTTATTTCTTCAGTGTTATAAAATTGTTGCTGTAGGAATCTTTAGCTTGATTTATTCCAAATAAACTTTTGCTTCTTTCTTTATTTTTATTTTCATATCCCAACCAAAGTTTCTCTCCTCTCCTGTCCTTCCAGTTCCTACCCTCCCCACCCTCCCTCTGTAACCACCATCCTTCCCTTCTGTCTCTCTTCAGATATGGGCAGACCTCTCATGAATACCAACCAGCCATGGTACATCAAGTTACAGTGAGACTAGCCTCCTCTTCTATTCAGGCTGAACAAGGCAGTCTGGAAGGAAGAAAGGGTCCCCAAACAGGAAGCAGAGTCAGAGGCAGCCCCTGCACTCACTGTTAGAAGTCTCATAAGAAGACCAAGTTATGCCATTGTCACATTTATGCAGAGGACCTAGGTCAGTCTCGTGCAGGCTCCCTGGTTGTTAGTTCAGTCTCTGTGAGCCCATGTGAGCCCAGGTTAGTTGATTATGTGGGTTTTCTTGTGGAGCCCTTCATCACACTGGCTCCTACAATTCTTCCTCCCCCTTTTCAGCAGGATTCCCCAAGCTTAGCCTAATGTTTGGTTGTGAGTCTCTGCATCGGCTTCCATCAATTGCTGGGTGAAGCCTCTCTGATGAGCATCGGTCTAGGAAACAATCTTTGAACAGAGCAGAATATCATTAGGAACCATCTCATTTACTTTTCTTTCTGTTTCTATACTAGGTCACTGGGGGTATCCTGCCTTTGGGTCCCGGACTACAGGAAAGAAGTCCCTCTCAGCCAGTCCTTCTTTGGTCCCTTTCACAGCTTTGGTACCATTTTCACCCCAGCACATCTTGTAAGCATTGCAAATCGTGGGTCAAAGGGTTTGTGGCTGGATTGGTGTCCCAGTCCCTCCACTGGAATAGGAGATGACCAGTTCAGGCTCTGTATCCCCTGTTACTAGGAGTCTTACTACGCTCACCCTTGTAGATTGCTAGGGTATTCCATTGCGCTCAGTTTCTAGCTATTCCAGAGATGCCCCCATTTCCTGTTGTCTCTCCAGTACTCTCTCTACCCATGCTCTCCTCACCTGATCCCTCTTTTCTGATCACCACCATCCCTTCCAGAGCCCTCCCATGCACTGGCAATGCCAATTCTATTTTCCCTTCACAGAGAACTTCATAAATAGCCCCCTTGGCCCCTCCTTGCTTCTTAGTCTCTCTGGGTCTGTGGATTGTAGCATGGTTCTCCTTTACTTTACAGCTAATATCCACTTATGAGGAAGGTCATATGCTGTCTTTCTGGACCTGAGTTGCCCTAGACTGGATAATCTTTTCTAGTTCCATCTATTTACCTGAAAATTTCACAGTGTTATTTTTTAACATCTGAGTAATTACCCATTGTTTAAATGTACCACATTTTCTTTATTCTCCAGTTGAAGGATATGTAGCTTGTTTCTAATTCCTGGCTAGTATGAATAAAGAGGCAATGAACATGACTGAACAACTGTCAATGAGATAAGATGGAACCTCCTTTAGGTATATGCCTAGGAGTGATATAGCTGGGTCCTGAGGTAGATACCAATTTTCTGAGAAACTGCCATATTGATTTCTAAAGTGGCTGTACAAGTTTGTACTCCCATCAGCAGTGGAGGAGTGTTCCCCTTGCTCTACATCCTCTCCAGCATGTGTGGGAGCTTACAAAGTCTCTGGCTTTGTGGCTGGATTTCCATCATGACTCATGGTCAGAGAGTTCAGGCTTGTCTTTACCCTGTGGGCCTGGATTGCAAAAAGTTTGGCCAAGGGTGTAGTTAACAGGTGTCTTGAGAATCAAAGAGGTGTTTACACTTGCTTGTGACTTGAACCATGGTTTCCTTGAGAGTTGGAGGTCTTTTGCCTCCCTTGCTTTGTGTATAGAAGGGCCTTGGAGGCAGACTCAGGGCAACTGTGATATTGACCCAGAGACCTTCTGATACTATTCTGTGTCTGTCTTTTTCTTTTATATCCTATACATCTCTATTTTTCATATCTATTATTTCTTAATCCTCACTCCTCCATTTAAGACTGTGTGGTAGTCAGGCAGAACCCAGCAATCATGAGCTTTCACTTGTGTTTTTGACCTTAGGCATTCTGACAGCTGCAAGATGTAATCACAAAGCAGTTTAGATTTGCATTTCCCTTATGGCTAAGGATGTTAAACATTTCTTTAAGTGATTCTTGGCCATTTGAGATCCCTCTTTTGAGAATTTTCTATTTAGATCTGTATCCTTTTTTTTTCTTTTACATTGGATTTTTTTTTTTGATGTCTAGTCTCTTGAGTTCTCTATGTAAGCATATTATCCCTCAGTCAGCTGTGTGCTGCTATTTTGTCCTTTTGATGGAGTCCTGTAGTAGTGCTATGTAGTAGCACTTAAAATCAGGATGGTGATACCTCCAGAAATGCTTTTATTGTACAGGATTGTTTTAGATATCCTGTTTTGTTTTGTTTTGTTTTTCCACATGAAGTTTCTTTCAAGGTCTATTAGAAACTGTGATGGAATTTTGATGGGATTGCATTGGATCTGTACATTGTTTTTGTTAATTTTTGCTGTGTTATTCCTATTGACCCATGAGCATAGATGATCTTTCCATTTTCTGTTATCTTCTCCAATTTCATTCTTCAAAGACTTGAAGTTTTTGTTGCATGGGACTTTTACTTACTTCATTAAAGTTAGACCAAAGTGTTTTATATTGTTTGTGGCTATTATGAAGGGTGTTGTTTCCCTGAAGCTTTCCCAGCCCATTTATCATTTACATGTAGTGGGGCTACTGCTCTCTTGAGTTATTTTTGTTTCCAGTCACTTTGTTGAAGATGTTTATCAGTTGTAGGAGTACCCTGGTAGTATTTTTGGGGTTGCTTATGTATACTAACATATCTACAAATAGAGATACTTTAGAACCTTCCTTTCCAATTTGTATTACCTTGATCTCCTTTAGTTGTCTTACTGCTATAGCTAAAATTTTAAGTATTATTTTGAGTAGATATGGAGAGAGTATACAGCTTGTCTTGTCCTTGATTTTAATAAAATTGCTTTGAGTTTCTCTCTACATAATTAAATATTGGCTATACTCTTGTTGTATACTATTTTTATTATATTAGGTATGTTCCTTGTAACCATGACCTTTCTAAGATTTTTATCATGAACATGTGTTGGACCTTGTAAAAGGCTATTTTGTTTTTAGCACCTAATGTGATGATCATGTTTTTTATTTTTTTAAGATTGTTTATATGGTGGATTACAATGACATATTTGTTTGTTGAACCATTCCTACATCTTTGTGATGAAGCCCACTTGATCATGGTGATTAAACATTTTGGTGTTCTTAGATTCAGTTTACAAGTATTTTATTGAGTATTTTTGCATCTATATTCATGAGGGTGAGTGGTCTGTAATCCTCTTTGTTCAGTCTTTGTCCGGTTTGGGTATCAGGGTGACTCTGGCCTCACAAAATGAATTTGGCAATGTTCCTTCTGTCTGTATCTTGTGGAATAATTTGAGGAATATTGGTATTAGCTTTTCTTTGAAGGTCTAGTAGAATTCTGTGCTAAAACCATCTGTCCCTGGGCTTTTGTTGTTGTTGTTGTTGTTAGGAGATTTGTAATGACTGCTTCCATATTCTTAGGGATTATAGGCCTGTTTAAATTGTTTACCTCATCTTGATTTAACTTTAGTAAATGATACCTATCTAGAAGATTCTTCATTTCTTTTAGACTTACCAATTTTGTGGAGTATAGGTTTTTGAAGTGTGATCTAATGATTCTTTGGATTCCCTTGGTGTCTGATGTGATATCCCCCTTTTCATTTTTGATTTTTGTTAATTTGATAAGTATTTGTCTATCTTGATGAATTTTTCCAAGAACCACTTCTCTGTATGATTTTTTTTATATATTTATTGTTCTCTTTGTTTAAATTTTACTGCTTTCAGCCTTCAGTTTGATTATTTCCCACCTTCTACTACTCTTGGGTGTGTTTACCTCTTTTGGTTCTAGATCTTTTGGGTGTGCTCTTAAGTCACTGGTATGAAAATTGTCTAATTTCTTTATGCAGTAACTTAGTGATATGGCTTTCCATGGCTTTCATTGTGTTTCGTAAGTTGGGGTATGGTTTGCATTAATTTTCATTGGATTCTAGGCAGTCTTTAATTTCTTTCTTGATTTCTTCCTTGACCCAATGGTAATTCAGTAGAGAGTTGTTCAATTTCCATGAGTTTGTAGGCTTTTTGTTTTTGTTGTTTCCATAGTTTTTGAAATCCAACTTAAATCTATGGTGGTCTGATAGGACAGAGAGGGTTATTTCAATTTGTTGTATCTGTTGAGACTTGCTTTGTGACAGAATATGTGTTCAATTTTGTAGAAGGTTCCCTAAGATGCTGAGAAGAAGGTATAGTCTTTTGTGTTTGAGTGAAATGTTCTGTAGATATATGTTAAGTCCATTTAAATCTTAAAGTCTGTTAGCTACATTATTTCTGTGTTTAGTTTCTGTCTGGATGACCTGTCCATTGGTAAGTGTGGGATGTTGAAGTCTCCCATTATTAAAGTGTAGGGTTCAATATATGATTCAAGCTTTAAGACTGTTTCTTTTTCAAATGTAGGACCCTTGCATTTGAGGCACAGATGTTCAGAATTGAGATGTTACTTTGGTGTATTTTTCTTTAATGAGCATGAAATGTACTTCTCTATCTCTTTTGATTAATTTTGGTTGGGTGACTATTTTGTTAGATATTAGGATAGCTTGCTTGTTTGTTCCATTTGATTAGGAAATCTTCTGAACCTCTGAGTTAATGTCTATCTTTGATGTTGAGGTGTGTTTCTTGCATGTAGCAGAAGGATGGATCTAGTTTTCATATACATTCTGTTATCCTGTGTCTTTTTATTTGTAAATTGAGTCTGGTGACATTGAGAGTTACTAATGACCACTAATTGTTTATTACAGTTGTTATGTTGTTGGTGGTGGTGGTGGTAGAGTGAGTGAGTGTGTGTGTGTGTGTGTGTGTGTGTGTGTGTGTGTATGTGTGTATTTCCATTCTTTAGATTTTACTATTGTGAGATTATCTATTGTTCCCATTTTCATAGGTATAGTTTACTTCTTTGGGATGGAGTTTTCCTTCTAGTACCTTCAGCAGGGCTGCATTTGAGATAGATACTGTTTAAATTTGACTTTGACATGAAATATCTTGTTTTCTCCATCTATGGTAATCGAAAGTTTTAGTAGGTGTTTTAATCTGGGCTGGCATCCATGGTCTCTTAGGTTTTGCAAGATACCAGTCCAGACCCTTGTGGCTTTTTAGAATCTCTGTTGAAAAGTTGTGGAATAATTCTCATAGGTCTGCCTTTATATGTTACTTGGCCCTTTTCCCTTGCAAATTTTAGTATTATTTCTTTGTTCTATATTTGAAATGATTAGTTCTACTCCCTGATTTTTTAGTTTTTCTCTGTTGGATAGGTATTTTGTCCCTTGGTTTCTATTTCCTCCTTGGTTTTCTAGTCATTGTGGCCTGTATTTCTGATGGCTGGTAGTAACCAATGATTTAGGAAGGAGTCTTTGTCCAAGTTGGGAGTTGGCCTTCTGGTAGTTATCTTGGCCTTTGCTATAGCTCAAAGACTCTGTTCACTGATTGTTGTGGCCTACACCTATTCTTACTGGTGTGATCTGTTCTGGAGTAGCTGAAATATGTTCGAGCTGGTATGGCTTGCCCCTGTTCTGACTGTGGTAACTTGCATCTATAAGACAGAAGTCAGCTGGAGTTGGGCAGGACCCAGTAGAGAGGCTTGCCTTGACACCATGGACTGTGGGAATGGTCCTTGAAACAGAGCCAGGGTTGTTCAGGTGGATCAACTCCTTGGGTAGGCAGGTCACTCACCAGTTCTGATTGTTGTAGCCTGCACCTGAGTGACAGAGGTTGGCTTGGGTTGGGGGCAGGGCCCAGTAGTGGGCTGGTATTGAGCTTGAAAGGTAAGGGCCTAGGTGAAGGGTCCAGGGCAATAGAATTGGGGGTGTGCAGATCCACTGGCCCATAAGTGACTAACCTGTTCTGGCTGGTGTGGCCTTTACCAGTTTTGACTGCCCCAGGAAATTTATTTATGGTATTAAATATGGGATTATCCACTAATTTCTTTCTCAGCATGTTCACTACTGGTATGGAAACAAGGTAATAATTTTGTATGTTATTGACTGTCAAGTGAAGAGGAATTCTACAATATAGAAGAAAAATCTTTGTTAGCTGTATGTTTATCAAGTGGTAAGTAGTACCCAGAATATGTAAAAAATAAAACAACCTAATCAATAAATGTGCAAATACTGTTAAAATATAGTTCTTTAAAAGTGAAGTACAAATGATGAAAATATTCAACTTGTTCAAGTTAAAAATTTGATCAAACCACTCAGAATGGTTGTCATATTACAAATGTATCTGAAGATGCAAGCAAAAGGAATCCATTATACACTGCTAGTTCAGATTTAAATTAGCCCACCCACTATGGAAATCAGTACTGAATTTCTGTAAAAATAAATAAATGAAAACATAGCTACCATATGGCTGAGCTTGGCCACTTCTTGGTATATGCATGAACTACTTGTAAGTCAACACACCATGGAGATAATAAGAATACTTATGCTTGCTGCATTATCCATAGTAGCCAAGTTAAGCAATCAGACTGTGAGCCTGTCAACAGATAAATGGGTAAGAAAAATGTGGTATACATGCATATAAAAGAGTTTGATTCAATTATCAAGAAGAATAAAACCATGGTTTCTAATAAAGCTATTCAACTGAACATTATATTAAATAAAATGTAATGAACTAAAAAATATAAGATAAACTCACAAAGTCTAAAATAACATGTTTATTATCATTAGCAGATCCAATATGTTTTATGGACACATTATCCATCTATCTTTCTATATATGTGGTATTAGAGCAGAAAGAGGACTAGGAGAAGGAAGAGAAGTAAGAAATAAAGGAGAAGAAGGAGTATAAAAGGAGAAAAGGATGTAATGGTGGTGAGTATGTTTTAAAAACATGATGCACTGAAGTGGATCAGAGGAGGGGAATATGTGCACGGTTGGAGGGAAGAAAGAAAAGAGGAAAATGATGAGACTGTATTATAATCTCAAAAACAAAAGCACTAATTTTAAATATATTTGATACATTTGAAGGAAATTGTCTTTGAAATCTTAAACTGTGCACAATAAATATATAGAAATGGGATAAAAGAAAGGAATGCTAGTACCTCTAGAAATAAAAAATTCTTGTGTTTTAGGCTAGCATAGGGGTTGGGGATTTAGCTCAGTAGTAGAGCGCTTGCCTAGCAAGTGCAAGGCCCTGGGTTTGATCCTCAGATCAAAAAAAAAAAAAAAAAAAAAAAAAAAGGTGTTTGCAGGTGAACAAATACATTTTGGTCTAGAGAGATGGCTCAGAGGTCCTGAGTTCAATTCCCAGCAACCACATGGTGGCTCACAACCACTTGTAATGACATCTGGTGCCCTCTTCTGGCCTGCAGGGACACATGCAGGCAGAATACTGTATACATAATAAATAAATAAATCTTTAAAAAAAAAAAAGAGTATAAGAACTAGTTCAAGAATATGTACAATATTGTCAATATAACTTGACTCATTTCAATGTAGAATTTAGAAATATTTGAGTGTCAATATATGACTAAGTAACATATTTATATAAAATAATTACAAAAGTTGGAACACAGGAATTCTCATGTGCTGATATTGGGCAGGACCTCAGGTATGTTAAGTGGAAATAGCATGGCTAAACTGGTGACACTTGGCATGTCCAAAAAATAGTGCATATAGTAAGATACCTTGTTCATCAAGAGTAGGAAAATAATTGAGTATAAATGAAGGCACATAACATACTCTAAGAGTATGTGAGCTGATTTAATAATAGCTTTACCTATATTATTAAAACCAGAGGCTAAAGAGAGTTACAAATGTTCAGAGGCTAAGGGAGAGATACATTGTTCACTGTATAACTTTCCTGTTTTGAATTATAAGAATTCCTTATCTATTCAAAACAAATTTGAATGTTATTTATAAAAAATTTCATGTATGTATATGGATTTGATTATGAATTATATGAAAAATTGTTAAAACCTCCAAGTAAGCCTCATGCCAATTTCTCCGTTGTTTCAATATTTATCTTGAACATAATCAAGTAAGCTCTTACCTCATATAAAGATTACTGAACACTTCAAATGCCTGTTACTTCCTGAGATCCACATCTAGAGCTCAACTGGGATATGGAGAGAATACTTTAGGGAAGGGACTTTGCTTTCATGCTGCTTGGAAGGTGGCCCCCATGATAATTTTAAGCAGATAGTGATACTTAGTAACTAATGAAATGCTAACAGAAGTCATTTTTTTTTGCACTTTCCTCATGAATTAGATGTTTTAGATTCCAACAATGATGCCAACAGCATCATCATTGTAATTATTTTGTTATTATCTAGAGAATATTTGAGAAAGTGTTGAAAAGGTATCATATCATCTATAAATAAAAATTAATACACTTACTGTTTATCATTGGAATAATGTTACTATTATTTTCCTTATTTTACAAATATAATTATTGATAATGAATAAAAGCTTCATCTTGCTTACATTGATGCAGTATTGTCCACATTATTAAAGCTGAAAAATCATGCTGCTAATAATGCATCTCTTTCTATTTTAAAACATTAATGGACTTCAGGCAGTAATCATGAGTGGGAAGAGTGTGTAATGAATGGTTTATGAAGACAGGCTCCAATGGAATAGTTAGAAGTTTTATCTGGGTACACCTTATTTGTGAACTATTTAAGAAAATGATGAGGAGTCTCTGGTAAGTGTAATATAGACATTCTTAGTCTTTAGGGTGTGACTAAATGTTTTTGTACAATAAAGTGACACAATTCACTTTTGAGAAAAAGTCCACCAAATGCCCAAGTCTGTCACCATATTTTCAATACATATTGTTTTTCCATAAGGAAAAGCATCTCTTAGCACAGCTCATACCACATTTTAATTAAGGCCATGTTATTGAAAAAACCATTGCATTTTGATGTGGGTGAAGGTGTAATATATATGCCTGTTTTGTCAAAAGTTACAGACCAATCTCTTGTCAAGGACTTGGTATTTAACAAAGCAAGATCTCATGGCTTCATCAGAAAGGCCAAGAAGAGCAGGTTTCTCCTTTCCTCCTCAGTGTTACAGCAACATCTGACTACGGAAAGACCTTATTCTAACATACACAGAATGCAACTGCAGGAGCTTTCATAACTCAGAAAACAATCATTTATTGGTAAAACTTTTTGACTTCTGAGACCCACAGCAGTTCGAGGCCACGGCCAGAATGTAAAGCGTGAGTTTGAAATAAGGTTTAGCTGAGGCAGGAATGAGCAGAGGAGACAGAATAACCACCAACCTCATTCCCATCACTCCATCGCACACTAGCTTCCTTTCTCAACTTCCCATTAATGTGCGTTACTACATTTTTGCTCCCACTAAACAGAGTGCATTTCTTGCCATACTCAATGAAAGCATGCCAACTAATAAAATAATTAATTTTATTTAGCTTTTGTTGCAAGTATCTTCTTGGATTTAAGTTTAGTTAGTATTTTTCCTGTATCAGATATGATTTTTGAATCCCTTAACCAAAAATTTAAGTTAATTTTCCAAAGTATAGCAGTGATATGATTCAAAGAACAAACAAACAAATCAAAAAAAAAACATACAGAGGAATGCTAAAACACCAGATTATGACAAGTTCAGCTGAATTCATTTTGTTAAATTCCCAAAGGAAAAAAATGTGTTAAATATTAAGCATATACATTTGTCCAAGAATAAATCATTTTCCTTCTCAGAGATAAACATGGCAAATACCATGATCCTAAATCCTATATGTTAATCATAGAAGACAAATTTTTATGGTATTTTGACACATTTGTACTGCTAGACTTCACTAAAGCATATGAAGCACACATGTTACCCTGACAGCAGAGAAATGAAAATTATGCACTATATATATATTTTCCAGTGGCATCTCTGCAGACATTGCCAGTGTCTGAGCTGTTAGAGCATGGTTGAATGTCAATTTTGTGCAGGAATGTTAAAAGTGGTTTATTATAGTGCTGAGTGTTTCTGGCCATAAATTTTACTATGCAGAAAAAGCAAACTTTCTCCAAACATGAAATTTCATAAGCACTCATTAATTCTACAATATAGCATAACATTTAGAGACTACATATTTCATTATTACTGATCTAATTTTTTCTCTCCAAAGAAAAATTATAATACATCAATATTGTGATTTTCAGTAAATAATTCAATAGCAATTTCTCTTCTCAGCTTAAAAAAAAAAACCTGCTAAAAATAAGATGGTCCAGCAGGATCTTATAAAAGAAGTCAGTTCGACTAAAACAAGTGAAAATTTTAATGACTATTGGAATTACTTTCACAGTTCTACCATTTTATTTCACCTTGTTATCATATTGCTCTCACCTATTTGTCAAGAGTGACACTAAAATCACTGATAAGCCATTCTCACATCTGAAGTAAACTAGAGAGCACATTTCTACATTATCTGCAATGCTTTTATTTGCTGCTAATGTTCACATTGTAATTTTAACAAAAGAATTCTTATTCTCTACAACATGGGTACTCAGTACCAAAATATTTGAGACTTTACATTGTTTATATTTAACTTTTGGAATGTTTTCACAAATATATACATACACAGGCACGCACATATATAATGAGATATATTAGGGAGTGAAAGACAAGTCTAAACACAATATTCTTATATCATGGCAAAAATAAACACAGGAGTGTTTTATTTTTATTCATGTGTGTAGTGGATAGCCATCCCAGCATTGGCCTGGAAGTTCCAACCCCCATTGAGGCTTCGGTAATGATCACGCCCACAAGGCGGGGCAGAGGGGGGAGCGGAAGACTGAGGATCAGGAGGAGGGCTCTCTCTTGATTCCGGGACCCTGGACGCTGGAGGTAGACCGAGCAGAGTTCTCCAGAGAACACCGCCGTACTGCGCCATACCTTTTCCAGACCTGCAACCTACCCCTTCATTTGTAAGTTACCCCACAAAATAAACCTCCATTTTAACTACGTGGAATGGCCTTAATAATTTCACCAATACATGTGTCTAAAGTTCAGTAAGAGAATTCTATGGTGCAAGGAGTATCTAAATAATTGTTTAAACCCTCTTAGGATATGAATTTTGTTCTCATGATCGACCAGGGCTGAACTATCTCATCTTTTTCCAGAAAGTAAAGTTTCACTGCCCACTGAAAGGATACCATGAAGCACATTAATATAACGTACATATACAATCCTAAATTTTAAGTGAGCCATGTTTGAAATTACAAGTAAAAGTGACAATATATAATTTTACCATGTGTCTTACTCAGTGTTTTATTACTATGAAAAGATGCCATGACAAAGGCAACTCATATAAAATAAATCATTTAATTGGGGTTGCTTATAATTTCAGAGGTTTAGTTATCTTGGTGGGAAGCAGACAGATGTGTTACTAGAGAAGTAGCTGAAAATTCTACATCCTGATCTTCAGGCAGCAGGATGAAAGAGAAACTCTGGGCCTGGCACTTTTTTGAAACCTTCAACCCACCATCATTGACACACTTTTCCTCCAACAAAGCAACACATCCTTATCTTTCTAAAATAGTGTCACTCCCTGATGACTAAGTATTCAAATATATGAGTGCATGGGAGCCATTCTTATTCATACCACCACATTCCACTAACTTGCTACCCATAGGCTGGTAACTATATCATAATGTAAAAAATGCATTCACTCCAACTTCAAAAGTCCCTATATTCTATCACTGTCTCAACACTGTTTAAAGGTCCAAAGTTCAAAGTCTCTTTGGAGATTCATGACAATCTCTTAACTGTAATAATGTGTGGGATTTAACAAGGCAACTTCACACAGTTAAAAGGAGGTATATATTGAGGTAACTTACAGCCAGTCAAGGGGTTGGTTACAGGATCCAGAAGAGGCGAGGTGCAGTTTAGCAGGGTTCTCTGGAGAACTCTTTGTCGGTCTGCCATCCAGCATCCAGAATCACCAGGAACCAAGAGCTCCTGCATGTCTGGATATTGGGTCTTAAGGATTCCTGTCCTGGCCATGCCCCAGGGGCAGGTCCTAGGTAGGCATGGCAGTTATCAGCTGCCTCAGTGGGGTGGTGCTTCAAGGTCAAAGCTGGAACAGCTACCCACTACACTGTAATCCCCTGTAAAAATTCAAAATGAAAAAAGCAGATCATTCATATGCTTCCAGTATATAATGGCACAGGATATGCATTATAATTCCAAAAGGGATCATAGTGAAGAAATACTGGACTAAAGCAAGACTGAATGCCAGCTGGGCAAACTCCAAACTCTGTATCTCCATGTCTGATGTCAAAGTACTGTTCAAAACTTCGACTCCTTTCAATTTTGTTAACTAAATACACTTCTCTTTTAGGCTGTTTCCACACCCTGTCTTCAGCTTTCCTTGCCAGGTATTTCATGACTCATACATCTCCAGCATCTTATGGTCACCAATGAAATCCAGGCTTTACCTTTGCAGCTTCACACAATGCCTTCTTTGGGCTTCCATCTAGGGATACCCTTGACACATCCTGATAGCTTCCTATTTTTTGTGGTTTCCTTCACTGTTTAATCTTTTCTTTGATTTCCTTTCCTAGGTGGGGTCTTGCCCTGAGGCCACCACTCCCTTTATTTCATTTAGCATCAGACTTTTCTTTAAAGGTTTTCATCCTCTTGAGCACTGGACTTAGCTACACTACACTTTCTGACCACTCTTTTTTCTTCAAACTCTACATTTTGTATTTCTCTTTATCAAACTTGCTCCTTTTCATTATAGATCTGCATGAATGTGATCACTAATAACCACTTGAAATAGTAAATACTAGGTTGACTTGAAATCACCTCTGGCAATGCCATTAAGTTAAAACTCTTCAATTGAGGTTCAGGCAGATTTTGTCGGGGGAGGGGGAAAGGGCAAAAGATAGCCACATTTTCCACCAAAATATCACAAGAATGGTCTCTGCTACACTTATTAATATGATTCTCCTCTGAAATCTCTTGAGCGATATCCTCACAGTTCAAATCACCCTCAGCACAACAATCTTCTGTGCTTCTACTAGTATGTCTCACTAAGTACTGCTTAAAACATCTAACTGCTTTTCTAGTCTCAAGTTACAAAATCCACATTACTCCAAACAAAAGAACAATCAGGCCTATGACAGCAATACCAGCCCTTCTTACCAACTTCTGTCATAGTGTTTCATTGCAGTGAAAAGACACCATTATCAAGGCAATTGCTAGGAAAGAAATATTTAATTAGGGCCTGCTTAACAGTTTCAGAGATTTAGTCCATTGTCATCATGGTAGGGATCATGGTAGCATGCAGACAGACATGGTGCTAGAGAAGTAGCTGAGAGTTCTACATTCTCATATGCAGGCAACAGGAGGAGATAAACTCTGGACCTTGCATGGGCTTTTGAAACCTCAAAGCTCACCCCCAGTGACACACTTCCTCCAATAAGGCCACACCTCCTAGTCTTTCTCAAACAGTTTTATTCCCTGATGACTAATATTGAAATATATGAGCTTAGGGTGGCTATTAATATTCAAACTACCACAATTTATAATAATTATAAAAATCAATTAATGACAGAATCTACTTTTGTGTTAGTAGAGTAAAATCTTCAATATGTAGTGTGCATTTCATGTTTTTAATTCATGTCCATAACATAATGTGCTATCAAGTGGACACCACTAGCTCATGTTTACTACTGGGAGGACATTTTCATTTGACACTGAGAAGCATATAAATATAATGATATTCCTCATAGCTTTTAAACAGCATCATACTCTGAGACAGTATAGTATTCACAAAGAAAGGGAAAGAACATATTTAATGCTTTGGAGCCAGAATTAAAACTGTCTTTGTTTGTAGATAAGAGGATTTCTAGAAGAAAGTAAAAAGCAACTAAAAATATAAAGAAACCTAAAACTAATAATATATATTTGCACGGTCATAGGAAATATTGTCAAAATATATAGTTGAATTGTTTTTTTATATACCACAAATAAACAAGTATAACTTAAACTAAGTATTTGGCCTTTATACTAGTGAAAGAGATGAGCATTTTCTTTATTTTTAAAGAATAGTAATAACATGTTTCAGAGTAGAGATTTTTTTCTATATCCAATGTATATACATAGTTTATACTTTGAATATTCATTTTGTATCACTGTCCCTACAAATACTATAAATCTAATTTTATATGTTAGTTTGATTTTGTTAGATTGCTTTTGTGTTTCAGATATTATTATTTTTAAATTTTTTATTTACTTTCTTCTATATTTTCTCATGATTCTTTTTAATATTATTATTACTTTTAACATGTTTTCATATCCTTTTTCAATTCTCCTATGTGTATAACTTACTGTGTTCTTATAGTACCAGTTCTTCCTTGGGTTTCTGATAATTCTTCATTTCTGTGGCATATTCTAAGACATTTCTCTCTTTGGATCATTTGGTTTAGTTTCTCATCTTTATGTTTCTCAATTCTTTTACTTTGGTCTGATTCATACTATTCTCTCTTTTTCAATTTAATTTCATTTAAAATTTTAATTTTTTAAACATTTTTATTTTGAGCTGAGGATCAAACCCAGGGCCTTGCGCTTGCTAGGCAAGTCCTCTACCACTGAGCTAAATCCCCAACCGCATATTTTTAAATATAAATATATTTATACCCTTTACCCTTCCCTTTCCTTCCCCAATGCTTCCCATGCTACACTACCCATCACAAATACACCCTTGAGAGATAATATGTAGATTATATATTATAATACATATTATTATGTATTATATAATGTTGCTTATATTAGTAAGATTAAAGCAAATGGCTTACCAATTGTGAAAATATTCTCTGGAGAAGAATATTTCTTCTGTTTTCATCATTCCTTAGTTATCTACAGTATTTTTTTTAAGTGTCAAATCCCTTGAGATTTCTCTCTTTCATGTTAGCATATCTATTGATATTTTTTTATGTTCCAGTCTTGTTTAAGCAGCCATATTTTGGGGACTTCATGGGTGTAGCTTTCTTAACATTTCTAGGTAACACAACCTCACAGCTGGCAACTTGTTAATTTGGCTCTTATAATTTTCTTTCCCTTCTTCTGCTTTTGTGTTTTGTTTTCTGAACCTTAGGTGTAGGAGTTGTGTTAGCGATATATCAGTTCCTGCTCAGTATTTTTCTCTGCACTATATTGGTTATCATTTTCTGTAATGTTCTCCATATGTTACAAAGGGATTGTTGCTGATAGGATTAAAAGCTACATGTATCTATGAATATAAAGATAAACATTAGAAGGCAGATAGCAAGAGAGCTGGTTTAGTAAAGTAGACAGGTTGTCCTCCAAAATCAATGATCAGCAGTCCTAGATAGTTGGCTAAGTTTTTGGCACTAAACATGGTTTCACCTTTGTTAACAAGCCCTGAGTCCAGTCAGAGAGATATTGGTTGTTAGTTTTTTCCAAGATACGAATACTACTGTTACACATTTAGGGTTATCATGTAATGCTGATCACTGTTGTAGTCAGGCATCATAACTGGTATAGTGGTTTGAAAAAAAAAATTACCCACATAAGCCCACAGGGAGTAGTACTATTAGGAAGTATGCTTTTAATGGAGGAAGTGTGACTGTGTGTTGGAAGCCATGTGTCACTGGGAATGGGCTTTGAGGTCTCAGATACTCAAACCAGGCCAGTGGCTCATGGTCCTTTCTTGCTAACTATAGATCAAGATGCAGAATGCTCAGCTCCTTCTCCAGCACCATGTCTTCCTGCATGCCATCATGATGGTAATGGACAAAACCTCTGAAACTGTGAGCCAGTCCCAGTGAAGTATGATCCTTTATAAGAGTTAACCACAGTCATGGTTCTCTTCGCAGCAAGAGAAACTCTAGATAAGACTGCTGGGTAGGACTACTGGCTACTTCTCTCCCTTAGAAGAATGCATGACACCAACATGTATCATGAGAGTTAGTCCTCAGGTAGGAAGATTTCAGGTGAGATTCAGATCCTCTAGGTCCTGTATCTTCAGCATTAGAATCTTAGATATCATCATAGTATGATGTGGTGGCAAGCAGGCAGACATGGTGCTGGAGAAAGCTGAAAGTTTTATCTCTCTATATGTAGGCAACAGGAAATGGTCTGAGACACTGGGCATATCTTGAACATAAGAGACTTCAAAGCCCACCCCCACAGTGACACTCTTCCTCTAACAAGGACACACCAACAACAAAAACCCACACCTCCTAATAGTACCACTCTCAAAGAAATTATGGGGGCCTATTATATTCAAACTACCACATTTCACTTCCTGGCTTTCATAAACTTGTAAAATGTTATAAAGCAGAATACATTTAGTCTGACTTCAAAAGTTTCATAGTTTATTATAGTCTCAAAAATGTTTAGAAGTCTAAAGTTCAAAATCTCTTCTGAGATTCATGTAATTTCTTAACTGTAATAACTTATAGAATCAAAATAAAAAAGAGATCACATATTTCCAACATATAATGTCACAAGATAAACATTACCATTCCAAAACATAGTGAATAGAGCACAATGAGGAAATACTGGACCAAAGCAAGACCAAAAACCAGCTGCACAAACTCTAAACTCTTTATCTCCATGTCTGGTGTCAAAATGCTCTTCAGGTCTCCAACTCCTTTCAGCTTTTTTTTTTTTCTCCAATACACTTCTTTCTCTTGGGCTATTTCCACTCCCTATTAGCAGCTCTCCTTACCGGGTATCCCTAACTCTGGCATCTCTAACATATGGGGGTCTCCAAGGCAATGCAGGCATCAACTTGATGGTTTTACACAATAACTTCTCTGGGCCACCATTCAGGTAAACTCCTGATACCTGCCTGACCTCCTTGTCTTTCCTCAGTCATGAAGGAAGATTCAGTAACCCCTTTCTTCTATGCTTGATTATAAAGCCAGAAACACATGGCCAAAGTTGCCAAATTCGGCTGCTTGTTGGGGCTGTAACATGGGCCACTCTTTTAATTACATCTTTACCAGATTTCTGTTTTCCATGGTTTCCTTCACTGTCTATTCTTGGATGTCCTAAATCTGGACCTGTAAACCAGGGTGACCTCAAACATAGAGGTCTGTCTGCCTGTTCCTCTAGAGTGCTTGGTTTAAAGGTATGCCCCACCACTGTCAGCTCTAAGTTTTTCTTTAATCCCTTTTCAAAAGTTTGAAATTTAGCTAGGTGGTGTCTTGTCCTGAGGTCACCTCTTTAGTCCATTTATTTATCTCCTTGAACAGAGGAGCTAGCATCATTTGACTTACTGGTACTCTTTTTCTCCTCAAATTGTATAACTTATGTTTTCCTTGCTCAGCTTGTTCCTTTTCATTATAAATCTTCATTAAACTTAACATTAATAACCACAAGACTGAGTAAATACTAGGCTATTTTTAAGATTTCTTCTGCCAATAGACTTAATTCAAAACTCTTCACTTTAGCTTTAGGCAGACTTTTCAGGCAAAGGCAGAAAGCAGACACATTCTTTACCAAAATATCACAAGACTTGTCTCTAGCCCACATCCTAAAATTCTTCTTCTGTAAAACCCCTTGATCTAGGTACCAACAGTTCATCAAATCACACTCAGCCAAACTGTCTTCCATGTCTCTACTAGGGTGGTCCAATAAGGAGCACTTAAAGCATTCAACTGCTTTTCTAATCCATACTACCAAGGTTCATATTCCTTCAAACAGAAGCATGGTTAGGCCTATGAGAGCAATAACCCAGACCCTTGTACCAACTTATAGTTGGGGTTTCATTTGCTGTGAAGAGAAGCATGACCACCCCCAGCCAGAACATCCTGTTCTCTCATGTTCTCATCTCCATCTCCTCTCCTCTATTGTACTCTCTCTCATCCCCAGTTTGCTCATTGAAGTCTCATCTGTTTTCCCTTCCCAAGGCAACCCATGTGTCCCTCTTAGGGTCCTCCTTGTTTCCTAGCTTCACTGATGCTATTGGTAATAGTCTGAGTATCCTTTGCTTTACATCTAGTGAGTACATACCATGTTTGTCTATCTGAGTCTGGGTTACCCCACTCAGGATGAAATTTATTGTACCATCCATCCATTTGCCTGCAAATTTCATGATGTCATTCTTTATTTTTTACAGCTGCATAATACTCCATTGTGCATATGTACCACATTTTCTTTATACATTCTTCAATTGAGGGGCATCTAGGTTGTTTCCAGGTTCTGTCTATTACAAATAATGCTGCTATGAACATAGTTGAACAAGTTTCCTTGTGGTATGGTTGACCATCCCTTGGGTATATGCCCAAGAGTGGTTTCATTGGGTTTGGAGGTAGATTGATTCCCAATTTTGTGAGAAGATGGCATAGTGATTTCCAGAGTGACTGTACAAGTTTGCACTTCCACCAACATAAGTGTTTTTTATCTTAGCCATTCTGACAGGTGTAAGATGGTATCTCAGAGTCATTTTGATTTGCATTTCCCTGATGACTAAGGATGTTGAACAATTACTTAAATGTCTTTCAGCCATTTGATATTCTTCTTTTGAGAGTTCTCTATTTAGATCTGTAGCCCATTTTTTAATTGCATTGTGTGATATTTTGACATCTAGTTTCTTGAGTTCTTTATATATTTTGGAGATTAGCCCTCTGTTGGATGCAGGGTTGGTAAAGACCTTTTCCCATTCTGTAGGCTGTTATTTTGTCTATATACTGTGTTGTTTGCTTTACAGAAGCACTTCAATTTCAAGACGTCCCATTTATTAATTGTTGCTCTCAGTGTCTGTACTACTGGTGTTATATTTAGGAAGTGGTCTTCTATGGCAATGTGTTCTAAGCTACTTCCTACTTTCTCTTCTATCAGGTTCAGTATATCTGGATTTATGTTGAGGTCTTTGATTAATTTGAACTTGAGTTTTGTGCATGGGGACAGATATGGATCTATTTGCCATCTTCTACATGTTGACATCCAGTTATGCCAGCTCCATTTGTTGAAGATGCTTTCTTTTTTTCCATTGAACAGTTTTGGCTTCTTTGTCAAAAATCAGGTGTTCATAGGTATGTGGATTAATGTCAGGGTCTTCAATTAAATTCTATTGATCCTCATGTAAGTTTTTATGCAAATCTCAAGTTGTTTTCATTAATATAGCTTTATAGTAGAGCTTGAGGTCAGGGATGGTGATGCCTCCAAAAGTTACTTTATTATTCAGGATTAGTTTAGCTCTCTTGGGATTTTTGTTTTTCCATATGAAGTTGAATATTGTTCTTTGAAGGTCTGTGAGGATTCTATTAAGATTTTGATAGGGATTGCATTGACTCTGTAGAATGCTTTGATAAGATTGATATTTTTATTTTGTTGGTTCCACCTACCCGAAAACATGGGAGACCTTTCCATTTTTGGATATCTTCTTCAATTTATTTCTTCAAGGACTTAAAGTTCTTGTCATAGAGGTCATTTACTTGTTTGGTTACAGTTACCCCAAGGTATTTTTTTATTATTATTTGTAGCTATTGTAAAGTGTGATGATTCTGATTTTTTCTCAGCCCTTTTATCATTTGTATATATATGAGGGCTACTACATTTTTTTTAGTTAATCCTGTATCCTGCCATATTACTAAAGGACTTTATCAATTGAAGGAGTTCCCTGGTAGAATTTTTTATTTCACTCATGTATACTATCATATCATCTGCAAATAGCAAGTTTGACTTCTCCCTTTCTATGTTGTAACCCCTTGACCTCCTTTTGTTCTCTTATTGCTCTAGCTAGAACTTTGATTACTGTATTGAATAGATGTAAGGAAAATGCACAGCCTTGCCTTGTTCCTGATTTTAGCAAAATCACTTTGAGTTTCTCTCCACTTAATTTGATGTTGGCTGATGCCTTACTGTAAATTGCCTTTATTATGTTTAGTTATGTTCTGTGTATTCCTGATCTCTCTAAGACTTTATCATGAAGAGGTGTTAGATTTTGTAAAATACTTTTTCAGCACCCAATGTCATGATCATGCAATATTTTTCTTTCAGTTTGTTTATATGGTGGATTACATTAATAGATTTTCACATGTTGAACCATCCCTGCATTTCTGGGATGAAACATATTTGATTATGGTGGATAATTATTTTGATGTATTCTTGAATTCAGTTTGCCAATATTTTATTGAGTATTTTTGCATCAATATTCAAGAGGGAGGTTGGTCTGTAATTTTCTTTCTTTGTTTCATCTTTGTGTGGTTTGGGGGAGTATTGGTATTAGCTATTTTTTGAAATTCTGGTAGAATTCTGTACTGAAACCATCTGAACCTGTGCTTTCTTTGGTTGGGAGATTTTCAATGGCTGTTTCTATTTCCTTAGGGATTATAGGTCTTTTAAAATTGTTTATCTGGTCTTGATTTAATTTGAGCATGTGGCTCCTATCCAGAAAATTGTCTATTTCTTTTAGATTTTCTAATTCTGTGGAGTATAGATTTTTTAAGTATGACCTGATGTTTCTCTGGATTTCCTTGTTGTTTATTGCTACGTCTCCCTTTTCATATCTGATTTTGTTAATTTGACTATTTTCTCTCTGCTTTTTGGTGAGTTTGGATAAGGGTTTGTCTATCTTGTTGATTTTCTCAAAGAACTAACACTTTATTTCATTGATTCTTTGTACTGTTCGCTTTGTTTATATTTATTGATTTCAATCCTCAATTTGATTATTTCCTGACATCAACTTCTCCTGGATGAGTTCACTTCTTTTTGTTCTAGAGCTTTCAGGTGTACTGTTAAGTCACTAGAGTGAGATTTCTCCAACTTCTTTATGTAGGCATTTAAAGCTATGACCTTTCCTCTTAGTACTGCTTTCAGAGTGTTTCATAAGTTTGGTTATGTTGTATATTCATTTTCATTGAATTCTAGGAAGTATTTAATTTTTTCTTTATTTCTCCCTTGACCCAGTGGTGATTCAGCTGAACATTATTATTTTCCATAAGTTTGTAGGCTTTCTGTAATTTGTGTTGGTTTTTGAATTCTAAATTTAAGCCATGGTGGTTTGATAAAACACAGAAGGTTATTTCAATATTTTGGTATCTGTTGAGATTTGCTTTGGAACCAAGTATGTGGCCAATTTTAGAAATGGTTCTATGGGGTGCTGAGAAGAATGCATATTCATCTGTTTGGGTGGAATGTTCTGCAGATGTTTATTAAGTCTACTTGAGTCATAACATCTGTTAGTTCCCTTACTTCTCTGTTACGTTTCTGCCTGACAAACATGTCCATTGTTGAGACTGGGGTGTTGAAATCTCTCACTATTTGTGTGTAAGGTTTGATGTGAGATTTAAGCTTTAGTAATGTTTCTTTTACATATGTGGGTGCCCTGGTATTTGGGGCATACATGTTCAGAATTGAGACTTCATCTTGATGGATTTTTTTCTGTGATTAATTGTAATATTCTTCTCAACCTCTTTTGATTAATTTTAGTTTGGAGTCTATTTTGTTAGATATTGGGATAGCTATACCAGCTTGCTTCTTTGCTTCTTCTTCTTCTTCTTCTTCTTCTTCTTCTTCTTCTTCTTCTTCTTCTTCTTCTTCTTCTCCTCCTCCTCCTCCTCCTCCTCCTCCTCCTCCTCCTTCTTCTTCTTCTTTTTGAGATAGGGTTTCTCTGTGTAGTTTTGCATCTTTCCTGGAACTCACTTTGGAGACCAGGCTGGCCTCAAACTCACAGAGATCTGCCTGCCTCTGCCTCTCTAGTGCTGTGATTAAAGGTGTGCACCACCACCACCTGGCTTCAGCTTGCTTTTTACGTGCATTTGATTGTAAAGTCTTTTCCCAATGCTTTACTCTGAAGTCGTGTCTGGCTTTGAAGTTGAAGCATGTTTCTTGTATGCAGCAGAATGAAAGATCCTGTTTTCATATCCTTTCTGTTAGCCTGTGTCTTTTTATAGGAAAAGTGAGTCATTGGTATTGATGACCAATGACTGCTAATTCCTGGGTTTTTTTTTTTTTTTTTGGTGGTAGTGTGTGTGTGTGTGTGTGTGTGTGTGTGTGTGTGTGTGTGTGTTTTCCTTTCTTTGAGATTCATTGGTGTGGGTTTATCTTTTGCCTGTGGTTTTGTTGGTGTATCTACCTTAAGTTGGATTTTTCCTTCTAGTGCTTTCTGTAGGGTTGGATTTGTGGACCGGTATTGTTTAAATTGGGTTTTGTCTTAGAATATCTTGTTTGTTTTGTCTATGGTGATTGAAGCTTTGCTTTGTATAGTAGTCTGGGCTGGCATCCCTGGTCTCTTAGTGTCTGCATAATATCTGTCCAGGATCTTCTTTCTGGCTTTCAATGTCTCACTTGAGAAATCAGGTGTTATTTAATGGGTCTGCCTTTATAAGTTACTTGACATTTTTCCTTTGCAGCTCTTAATGTTCTTTCTTTATTCTGTATGCTTAGTGGTTTAATTATTATGTGGTGAGGAGTCTTTTGTTTGGGGGGGGGCGGTCTATTTGGTGCTCTGTAAGCTTTCTGTATCTTCATAGGCATTTCCTTATTTGACTTGGGAAAGTTTTCTTCTATGATTTTGTTGAATATATTTTCTGTACCTTTGAGCTGATATTCTTCTTCTTCTTTTATCTCTAATATTCTTAGGTTTGGTCTTTTCATGGAGTTCCAGATTTGCTGGATGTTTTTTTATGTTATGACTTTGTTGGCTTTAATGTTTTCTTTGACCAACCACCTATTTCCTCTACCATATCTCTTCTATCTCTTGCTTTCTGTTGGTTATGCTTGCATCTGTAGTTCCTGTTCATTTACTGAGATTTTCCATTTCCAGAATTCCCTTGGTTATGTCTCCTTTCCTCTATTTCAATTCTCAAGACTTGAACTGTTTCCTTCCCCTGTTTGATTGCTTTTTCTTGGTTTTCATGGCTTTGTTTCAGGGATATATTGATTTCATCCAAATTTTTGTCTTTTCTTCAATATCTTTAAGGGAATTTTTTTATTTTCTCTTTAAAGGCCTCTCATCTTCACAAAGTCATTTTAAAAGTTGTTTTCTTCTGCTTTTACTTTGGGATGTTCAGGTCTTTATGTAGTAGAACTGCTAGGTCCTAGTGGTGCCATATTGCTCTTTATGTTGTTGAATGTATTCTTGCACTGGCATTTACCCATTTCTTCATCCAATCAGTGCAAATGGTGTCTCTGACTCATGGAGCCACTCTTGGTCCAATTGGCACTGTCAGTGTTTGTGTCTTAGGGAAAGCCATTGGAGTATCTGGGGATGGATGGGTTTGAGGGACAGAGTAGAACTTGTAGGTTCCAGGGTCCAATGAGGGTAATGGTAGGAAGGCCTGCCTATAAGAATTTTGCTTTGTGGCCTAGAAATGGGGTTGCAATATGTGGTGGTAGGTTAGCTGGGTTGTGCTCTGGGCCTAGATCATAGGGTGCCATCTGAGAGAATAGTCACTCTCCTCTTGGTCCAATTGGAGGTGGTGGAGTGTGTCTCAGGGAGCAGCTGTGATCTTGGGGAGAGCTTTGGGGGACATAGCAGGACTTGTAGATTACAGGGTATGATGGGGGTGGCAGCCAGTCCTGCCTGTAGGACTGTGCCTGTTGGCCTGCTACTGGAGCTAAAATGGGTGGGGGTAGTGGCTGGGATGAAGAGTCACTCACTTCTTCATTCAATTGGAGCTAGTAGAGTCTGTGTCTGAGGGAGCAGCTGCAGTCTCAGTGCATGGGTTTTTTTTTAGGGGACAGAGTGGGGCTTGTATATTACAGGTTCCAATGGAGGTGGTAGTAGTCAGGCATGCCTGCAGGAGTCTATCTCCAACTTCCTTTACTGTGCTGTCCTTGCTCCTCCTAGTACTTCTCTTGCAGAGCTCACTTTCAAATAGAGCCTTTTCATGTTTGAGAAAACATACAATCATGATATTCTGTATTTCTAGGGCTCCAGAAGCTTTTCAAAATCCAATTCTTTAACTCTGCTATTTCACCTCCAATTAGACAACATCTAGCCATTGAATTTCTCAGCTGTGACTCAAAACCAAACCCACTGTACTCTTAGAAGCTGAAGGTAGAGAATGATAGTATAATTCACTGTAATAGTTTGGTATCTTCCTGCCATTTCTAATATTCCATTTCTCCCCTCTTGGGGTAGATGAAAGTTCTGCTTGCTTACTACTCTTTGTGGGATTCCTATACTGCAATCAAATGTGCATTTTCTACAATGTCATTTTAATGTATTTTAGATAAAATGTTCTATTTAAACACTATTATCAACTACATTTTTATGTACTTATCCATCACAAAAAAGAAAAAGAACTACTTCAGAGTTAAAGATAGAAGAACAATAACTTTTCTAAATTCATTCATGACTCATGTATCCATTTGCCTGCTTTCTATCCTTCATCATCACCTAGTATTACCCTTCTATGGTCTCCTTTCTAAATGTCATACTACACCCACTTTTCATTTATACCAACAATGTACTCTCAGAAAAAGGATTTAAGGAACTGTCCCATTTACCATAGTACTTCCAAAAGGGCAAGTCCTTTAGAATACACATAACCAAGGAAGTAAAAGATCTCTACATGAAATCTTTGGCACACTGAAAGGGGTACTTAAAAAGGATGTTAGACAAAGAAAAAAAACTCCCATACTCCATGACTGGCAGAATAAATGTCTCTATGACCAAAATTAATCTACAGATTTAATGTAATACACAGAAAAAATCCAATATCATATTTCATACACCTAGAAAAAATAATGCAAGAAGTCATAGAGCCCAGAAAAGATCATTAATAGCCAAAGCTATCCTAGGGAGTGAAAGTAAATATGAAAACTTACGTAACCTTGAACTCATGAATAAAATATTTTTTGAAAGAAAAAAGTCAGCTGACTTTGAATTGTCCAGATGGTTATCCATACTGATTTACTTTTCTTGCATTGCACTCACCGAGTATTGAGAGAGAGAAACAATTTATGTATTCCCTCACTCTCTCCTCATCTGTAGTGCTCCTCTGATATGGCACAGACAAAACAGCATTGCTTTCATTGTGCTTCAGTGCTAAACAACCTTAGTAAGAGAATAAATGCTATTTCCATTGGTAGGTTCCTACTTTAATGATAACATATAAATATATAAGTAGAGAGTCATATATAAATATAAAGGAAATAAATGCCACCTTTGCAGTAGTGAATGAGTTAATAAAGCCTGCTTTAGGTGTTGGTATTAGTACTTTTATTGTTTATATAAACATTAATGAGGCCTCCTAACTATGCTTCTACCATGGGTGTGAAATGACAACATGATACATGAAGCTATCATCATGATTTTCATCCCAGTATTTATGTAGTCAAATGTAATTGCTTTCTCTATTATTTATATTATATATTTGAAGTGAAGATTTTTGGAGAACACAAAGACATCTTGCTTTAAGAAATGGAATATACATTTTTATTATTAGATACATATTTAGAGATGTAACTAGTCATACTTTCTGTTGATTCACAGGACCATCAGGTTTAAGGAAAGAATAGTCACCATTAATGACATCATACTCAGCATCCTGAAGTCTACATTGTGCTCCTCTCGGACTGGCAATATAATGGAGCTACATGTTATTGCCTTAAATTTCTCATACATAGAATTCTGTAATTTTATTGTTTAGTTTATTTTGTAAAATTATTTTTAGATTTGTCAATGTAAAATATGTTTCATCTGGAGGAACTGATCTACACATATTTGCCAAAGGAACATTGAAGTCATTTTAATTATATAGAAACCTTTTCACTTTAGTTGAATTAATTAAGTGAAAAAAAAGTTTAAATTCTAAGGTCAGATAATTATTTTAAAAGTTGACTGATGCAGCGACAGTAGAAAGTGTATAAATTGATGCATCACAGAGTAAAACTCTGATAAAAATATCCCTGTGGCACTCATATTTGAAAGTACATGAATTAAATATGCTTCTCTCATCTTTGGTTTTACATGGAACATTTATGTCTTAACTAGGCTTTCATATTTATTTTATGCACAAATACTAGTATGCCCCTAAAATTTTTATTTTCCTGTAAATGTCATAGCATAAGATATAAAATAGCATAGCATTGCCTTAACTTAAAATGCTCCTGTGTAAATTAACCCAAACTACTTTAAATACCAATGAGGCTAACATCCCTAGCTTCTCATGAACAGCAAAGATATTTAGCTCATCTTTGTACCTTCTGGACTTCACCTTGCTTTTGCTGCCTTTGACACATATTCCTTCATTTCCCCAACAAACAAAATTCCAATATATTTTCACAATTCCTAAGTTTCTTACAGTTGAAGATTGCTGCAAACCACAAGGACTTCTCCAAAGGTCATGCCATGGCTTAAGAAGTCTTGGTGATATTTTAGGTTTTGTATGTATATTAGCTGGTTCCTATAGTGATTTTCTTGTAATGCTATGTGGGCTTCTTAGAACTCCTAACAGTGTATTTATCTAAAATACCTATCAAGCATCTAAGGCCAAACAACAAAAACACCTATCTTTTAGGTCAGGAGGATAGCTTTATTTTTGTGCAATTTAGAGTGAGACCCTCCTTCCTTACAGTCTTACTAATAGACTCCTAATTTCTTACCTTAACCACTTCTAGGAATATAGATTGGGCACTTAATTCCCTTCTTGACAAACTGATGATTATCACTCATTTGGATTGTAAAAGAAAGCCTGACAGCCTCTGCCTGAGGAAAATACTTACCTGCCTTTATGACCCCATAAGAATCCAAGCCTGGTGACCTTGCTCTGCCAGATGACCACTATGGTTTAAGTTTACAGCTGAGCACCTCAGAGACTAGGAGGAACTGAAGTATAAGGAGAATGAAGAGAGGATATTGAGGATTTTGGCTGGAGAGGATTTTTGACTAGAGAACTAGAGTTCAGGATGAAGGATGAGGAAGAGCCTGATGGGAAAGTACTAGATAGGTAAGAATGAGACAAGAAGGACCTAGATGAGGCAGAACTAAGATGAGAGAATTAAGATAGAACTTAGAGGGGGCAGCAGATAAAGGTAGAGACACATCAGGCTAGAAAGGAGCTGGGGTTGAGTACAGAACTGTAGATGTGTAGATAGGATTTTATCCCAGAGGAATAACATAGATGAACAAGGAACTTGGTGTACTTAGATTCATTTCCCAAAAATAAATCTCATTGCCAGGCAGTGGTGGCACAGACCTTTAATCCCAGCACTCAGGAGGCAGAGGCAGGCAGATCTTTGTGAGTTTGAAGCCAGCCTAGGCTACAGAGTGAGTTCCAGGAAAGTCACAACGCTACACAGAGAAACCCTGTCTCAAAAAACCAAAACCAAAACCAACAACAACAAAAATCTTGCTGTTCATAGTTCCTCTTCTGAGACTCTGGGAAGTATATTATTAAGGTTGGTCCTTTAATAATATACAAGAGACAATGATGCATAAATATTGTTACCTAGATAGACACAATTATTTTATATTTAGGCTGAATACTTATTTAGAATGTAATGTAAATGAGTCTGTGGTCTGGGTTAAGATTCTCCAGCCCCACTATTTGCAGCCATATACCAAAGAACAAATTCCTCACTCTTGATTGAATTCATGTCTCCAGGTCTGGTGGAAGGCACCTTTACCCACTGAGCCATCTCACTAGTCCACTTCCTGTGATCTTTCACGAACTTTCATCATGACCTTTACAACAAAAACAACACTGTTCTCTAATTTGTTTTAACAAGATAACAAGCTGTTTTAGGAGACTATATTATTTTGTACAAACATTCTTCAATAAACCAGGGCTTGTGCAGAACAGTAATTTATCATGTCCTGTTTCTTCAGGAGGTAATTGTCTGGGGAATCAGAGAAGTCAAAGTGGAGATATTTGCTGG